>NW_021705830.1:34157-36658 GCF_003719475.1 Trypanosoma rangeli
CTATATATATATATATATATATATATATATATATATGGTCTTTGAGTTGCTGCTGATAGTGGTGGTGGTGGTGGCGGCGTCTTAAGCGTCAATGTTGCTTAATGTACGCTTACGGCTCTTTTTCTCTCTCCTTCCATTAACAATCGCCTCTAAAGTCGTACGTTCCCCACCATTCACATTCTTCTGCTTCATCGCAAACAGCTCGACTCGTTGCTGGCGAAGCATTTGATGATACGTTGATAACGGATTACCAGCAGCTTTTAATTCATCCTCTACCTGTTTTACTGCCGCCAAGTCACAGGGACCTATGCTTACCTGATCGCGTCGTGCGATAATACGCTGACTAGTTGTTTGTATGTGGCGCAGGAGAGTACTCAATTGTGCATGAACCTTCGGTATTTTCACCTCGCTACGCAACTGTTTAAGCGTCGTCTCCACCACCCAGAAAGCCTCTGGAAACCCAAGCGTGTGGCTATGTGTTGCCAAATGCTCTGAGAGGAGATAAATACACTCAGACCAGACATGTAAATGATAGCTTACGCTACGCATCTGTGATTTTTTCACACGAATTGTAAACTGCAAGTCCACTTGTTCCCCTTTCTCCCCTTGTCCTTGGTAATTGCGATTTAAGGCAATACTCGGTGAAGTTAATATGCGCAAAAGGTACGGAGCCACCGGAATAAAGACTCCGTCAGCACGGAGAGAAATGTGGTTGAGAATCTCTATGATCTGTAGATGCATAGGAAACATGCGAGGAGATGCAAATAGATCCATTAGCCCAACCGAAATTTGAACCATAGGGTGAATAAGGGGTCCCATCTGTGACGCCTCAGAATACTTTGAGAGGACGGCACCCCATGTACGTAATGCATTCAGGTACTGCCAGTTTACCACGGCTCTTACGTTACTCTGAGTCTGCTGTTGTAATGCAGAACGAAGGTAAATTGCCAATTGACGAAGGTAGACAAAAGTGTGTTGGTATGCAGCCTCCATGTCTGTACCGTACAAGTCAACAACACAGTTTATAAGGAATGCTATCAATGACGCATTGTGGATGTTGTAATGGTGAGCTGTTTTTACAAGAGTAAGAAATATACCCTTAAAGGCAGTCGACTGATACATGGAGCGTGTCCCTGTGGCACGTGTTGCAACTGCTCGAACAACAACGTAGGCTGCTATACGAACTGACTCTTCTGGGGCTGAGCAGAGTAAAAGGGCTGCTTTCAAAACAGACTTCGTAATACCTTTTATGTAGTGCAGTATCGGCACAAAGGGTGTTAAGGCATGAAGTAAACCAGCTGTTAGTACGGCGTCCACGCTCCCCCCTTCCGATACACTAGTCACAAGAAAAAGTAGCAATCGCCGCATCAAGAAACGAGTCTTGTGTGACTTAAATGAACCTTTTCCAGTAATAAAGTGACTCAGGTTTGATCCGATGAAACGCGCAATGCGAAACATTGACTCCTTTACCAACAACGGATCATCAAACTTACGCACTGAACTCGTCTTGGGATTCTCCCTAACAGTATACCCCAACTCGCGTACGGCACTCGCAAAAATATCGATGCATGCCTCGATATTTTTCCCCTTGACAAGACGCTCTACTTCCTCTCGGGTAATACGAGACGCAGAGGAATCTTTGGCGTTTTTCTCACTGTTACTGCCTCCCTCCTTCTCTTCGTCGTCGTTGTGGCTTTCATTTTCATCATCCACCTCCGTCTCAGCGTCGCTCCCCTCGTCATCATTCACAACTTCCATGTCCTCACCAAACTGCAACAGTGTAGGGTCCTCCTCCTCCAAGTAGGAATAAAACTCCGGATCCGTGTCCTTCAAACGCTCCAACTGCTCTTGGTGTTCACGCTCCTCACGCTGGGCCTCTTTGGCCTCACGCAGTTTTTTCTTCTCAACACGTTCAATTTTTTCCTTTTTAGCTTTGACGGTCTTACGACGGTTTTCAATCACAGTTGCCAAATGCTTTTTGGCATACTTCTTAAACGACTTTTTATCCTTTGTTGCCATTTTAGTTTTTAATTTTTCTTGTATGTGTGTAAAATTAATTGCTTATTTCTTCGCTCCCTGAAATTCCTTCTGCTGTACACCCACGAAAGTTATTCAGTTTATTATCTAACCCGAGCGCAACAGCAACTTGTGATGGCGGCGACTACGGCCCTATTTACCCGAGACACACCAAACCCTAAAGCGTAACAAGAGTAAAATAATAACAATTCACAATGGCAGAAGCAGTATATGTCGATAAAACGAAAATGCATAGCGTGCCTCAGGTTCAACAGTGCGCCATACGCAAAAGTAAATTCGCAATAATATTAATAATACTTTCAAGACTGATGGCCGTCCGGGATGTTAACACGCTTCAACAACAACAGCAACAATAACAACAACAAAAAAAAAAAGAACGAACAGCCATAAATATAATAGTCATGCTCTGTTTTACTCATCTATTTCCACCTCTCTCTCTCTCTCTCTCTCTCTCTCTCTCTCTC
>NW_021705830.1:36683-40832 GCF_003719475.1 Trypanosoma rangeli
ACCTCCTCTCTCTCTCTCTCTCTCTCTCTCTCTCTCGCACACGCACACTCTATAGAACTGCACAGCCGTGGCACCCCTGCAGTACAGGTCCCCGTTTTCTATGCAAATATTTACTTTTCTTCATGTGAGTTTCGCCATTTGTCATCTTCTTTGACGGAGGTCGCACCAGTGGAGTGACAGCGCACGTTGCAAATTGGTTATCGTCATCGCCGTTGCGCCGCTCCTGTCGAATATAAGAATGCCTTGAGGGTTCTTCAATGGGGCCCGAAATGATTTGCTGTACGTGCGGGACAGCCGACCCACCATAAACTTCCATCTGCACATCAGCAGGGGAAACAGGAACATGAACTGCATTCACGCTCTGACACTCTCTATCAATATTTTCTGGTGTAACTTTCTCCGCTTCAGTATCACTTTCAAAGGTGCTAGTGCTATCTAACGGCACATCATCGCGGAAAGTTTCTGAAGATTGCTCTTTAATTACAGCCTCTGGAGACGGCAAAGATGAAGAACGCGACCCCGAAATTACAGAGGTATCCTTTGATGATTTGGATAAAAACGACGATGACGAAGCTACAATTTCACGTGTTTTGCAGTGAATGGGAATTTCTATCAGTTTGTTGGGGAGTGGTACTTCTCCTGAATTCACAGATGGAGACTCTTGGAATGGCGAGCAAATCTGCGATTTATTCATTGCTTGCCGCCCCAAATCCTTTGCAAGTGGCGCCACCGGGGAGTGTTCGGTATCGCTAGAAGAGGTGGCTCTTTTAACGCAATCATCATGCCACTGCTTCAGCGCCTCCAGCGATGCCAATTTTGGATGTTCCGTCAATGCGTCAATGCTAGTCTCCCTTTGCGTGGGCTGCGAGATTGGAGAGGATCCCCCCACAGAGCTCTCAAACGCACTATCCTGCTCGCCTTGAAGCGTGACAAGGTGTTGCAAAATATTCTCCTTGACCTCAACTGGGGCATCTAGTGGTGTACAAAACACTATCGCCAAAGGCACCAATGGCTCCAGAGTTAAAAGGCCACCACAGCACTCAAAAGCATCATGAGTATTACCCATTATCTCCACAAAATGTTCGTTGACTTCAAAAAAGGCCAAAATAAAGACCCTATTGACTCCATCATACTCATGCGCCTCCCATGTGTTCGTTCCCCTGCAGTTCAATCGATGAAGACCGACACATGCTGGAATCCCAGCATCAAGCATGGACAAGCCCATGGCAATGTCCCCAACGTCTAAAAATGCCAAGCTAGTCATTGCTTCGCTGAGATCACGAGGAGCAAGGCAAGCCATCAGGGAAACGTATCCCACCACTTGCACTTGAGGGGGCAAGTAGCTGTCAAAGTAGTCATCAAACCCAACAGAAAACTCTGGAAGTTCACCAAGAATCCGACTAAGCAACCAACCAGCCACGCGCATGGTGTCTTTGGAACGCAATAGACGCTGTCTATGTTCAGCACTAGGTGCAGGAGACATGGAAACATTTTTCCGAGGAAATGCGTCATGGTCTAGAAGCAAAGAAACTGAGCGAGGACCCTGCATTAACCCTTCAACCACAGTTTCTTCGCCGTCACTTCGAAACCCCTTACCGTAATGATGAATTTCTTGTTGTTGATTTTGCTGTCTTCCCACAATTTTTCTCAACATCATTAACTCCGCCAGCAAATTTTGCTTTTCTCCTGGATGAAACAAACTCATATCTTCACTTGGCCTCCTTGGAGCATTTTTGGTATTAATGCGTTTTAGACGCTGCGTATACCGCATAGTGCTCATCGTTTCGTGGTAAAACGCCGTATTTGGATGAACACACGCAAGAAATACTGTCATGGAGGCACCAGAAAGATATTGTTGAAGGAGTACAGTCAATGTCGTGTCACGAAAGTTTACGTACGACGTTGTACCATCTGAATTCAATCTTGCTGTGCTAAGGGCCTCTAACACCGTACTAAGACGCGAAAGAGACTTATTGATGGCAATACTTTCTTTATTTAATTGTGGCGAATAGGTAGTCTGTCTCTCACTGCCCGCTAAGTCTACTAAACAAAGGCGCATGCCCCTGCTCTTAATAATGAATATGGCATGGCTACGGCTACTACGTGCATTTCGCTCAGTTGGCGCGGTTCGCCGTGTCTGCATCCCAAATTCAGAGACCGCATTCCATTCCTCCATTGAGGATAGACAACAAGATGTCAAGTTTTCCACCACTATTACCGTTCCGCTAGGACCTGAACGACGTCGAATTCGGCGTCGTTCACCCTCGGCCAGAAGGTCATGTACACTTTCTCCGTATACTTCTAGCATGGCAACCTCCGCTGCGCCGTAGGTATCAAGTACCGCCTTGGCAGAGAGCGTCAACAGTCCCGGCTCCTTGCCTGTCCCAGCTATAGAGTGGGTTTTACCGCTATTGGTATGCCCATAGGCCAAAAAACATGAGGTATCTGGCTCATCAGCAGAAGAAATAATGCGTCCGAGTACGAGTCTACGAAAGAGCTCGTCGTTGCCGCAATCCTCTAGAATAATTTGATCGACGGGAAAGCCTCGAGGGGCGCTGCCCGCATGTGTTCCTGATAGATCCGCCACCGTCAAATTATTTTTACTCACATCGTCGACACCGACGCATGAGAGTCCACCTTCGCCTGGACGAAGACGGACTACGACACGAATTCGTCGTCCCATCCAGAAGTCTCTCTTCTTACTGGGGTATACCTTGCCAACAAAAAAGACGCCTACGCACACATTCACACACACACACACACACACCAATAAATAAACAGATAACAAAAGCGGAACAAGAGTATTTAAGGTTTTTAAGTTCCTCTAAAGTAGGATTCTACACACATAAATGAATACGCAACTGCGAGCATAGTGCATGCCAGGGAAAAGGGGGGGAGGGAAAGGAAGTGGAGAGACACATGATGAGACGCGCAGTCCATCGCAAAAATAGTCCCCCTGAGTGTGAGTCCAGACGTGTAGGTGGAAGTCAATAAAAGGCAATATTATCAACTTCAGACAGTGGGGGTGGGTGGGCGGGAGGTTGAAAATGAGCAACGCATTGACAGCACACGCAGCCCCCATTCCTTAATGAACGTTCACGTTGGCACGCCGCATCCTGGACAAGCCTCAAAAAAGAAAAAAAACACAGCAGCGACACAGGTGAGCCCACAAATACAGCACATCTTGTGTGACTGTTGCTACACCACAACGACATAGTAAAACACCCCACAGAACACAAGTAACGTTACAACCACAACACAAGCAACGACGACCGACCAGGACGTCTTATCTGAGACAAATCTCCCTCCTTGTCCGGACAGAGCGGAGGACCCTGGTTTTGAAACAATGCCCGTCATTACCTCGTCAAATGTGCGGCGTACAGGTGTCGTTCGTCCAACACGCGACATATCCATACTACGGGATGAGTACGCGGTTGCAAACACCTTCTTTGTGCGCTGAAGATACAAGTCAAACTTTATAAAACAGTAAGGTCGCGTAATCATCTCCACTTGAGATCCATACTGCTGCAGGAACTCCCGAGCTACATCCTCTAAGAAGGCCAACGCAACACTTGCCGGCATAGCCGTGTCGCACATTGTAAGAAAGGAAACACCTGATTCGGAAAGAACGTGAAACATATAAATCTTCCACACAATAGTTAAAAGAGGTGGAACATGCACGGATGGATTACTGTATTCTGCAGCCAACTTTCGGAGAAGCGTTTTTGCTGCTACCTTGCATTGCTCCAGTTCTGTACTAGATGTATCCGTGTCTGCCGCTAATGCCAGCGCATCTCGCTGACGAACAATGAGCGTAAAAAGAAGCATGTACAGACTGTGTGTGTTTGGTTTTCCTCTTCTTCCTCTTTTTGATATGTTTGGTTTGCACTTTACTGGCAGGTATGCTCAAAACTGCTTGCCACTGGGCGCAAATACACAGGGGGTGGAAAAAGACAATAATAACGATGAATGAGTAGCGAGGTTTAGACGTAAGAAAGACGCATACACACACACACACACAAAGAGAGAGGGTCTGCAGGAGGAAAACAAAGCAAATAAAAAAAAAAGGACACAAGTAACGCAACAGGATAAAACAGGTAATTAACTACATATGAATATATATATATATATATATATATATATATATAG
>NW_021705830.1:41363-52927 GCF_003719475.1 Trypanosoma rangeli
ATATATATATATATATATATATATATATATATATAGCAACACGAAAAACACTAGATCACAAATATAATGTGGCTACACGGAGGAACGTCACCCACCAACAAAAACGGCGCTCCACATAAACAAAAAAGTGGATTCTGAGAAGATCAGGAAAGAAATGCAAACTGACGTCTCAAAATTTCCTGTCGGCACACTGGACACAAGTGCATGTCCTGCGAGCACAGCCAGCATACGCACAGGTGACGACAAGGGCCGAATAATGTGTCCCGTTTGTGGATCATGCACACAACACACTCTTCTCCCTCGTGTCGCGCGGGGGTTGGTGTATACTGCGTTGGTGGCATATCACATCCGCTACGCGAGGAAGATGAAAGAACCTTTGCCACGAGGACACAACCATATACACCTACCGCTGTCAACAAGGAATAATTCACCAACCGTACAGCACCTGAACTACCTTCCGTCCGCAGCAGTCTATCCAACTCTTCCCTCTGCCGAGTTATAGTCGCCTGCAGATCACCTATGACTTCTTGCTGTCGGGACTGCCTTTTGCAGAGAGTCCACAGTGCAATGCCAAGGGGTAGAAGAACAATAGTCTCCATTGCCTAGCTACCTACCCATTATATATATATATATTATATATATATATAATGGCGTACCTTACAGCAATCAAAATAATAATAATAATAATAATAATAATAATAATAAGGGTAATCGAAGCTTATACACAGGCTCAATTTATCCTTTAAAAAAAACTGTATGCAAGAGACACAGCTTCGGTTGAACATAGAAAGTGATATTTCTAGAGGGAAGGGTACAGGTTACAAACCAACACACATCCGCACACGTACGCAGAAACGCACTAAAAATAAGAACAACAAAAACCCTAGAAGGAACACGTCCCCTCATACAACAACAACTACGCATACATATATACATGTATATCCAGACAGATAGATTGATAGAAGAAAAGGCATAATAAAATAAAATAAAATAAAATAAAAATAAAAAAGTATCATTAAATATTAGCCGTTCGTCAAAGTAACAACATCAGACCTGAAGGTTTAGCGACTCGAGTGCATGTTGAAAGAGCGCCAAAGAATCATCGTAAAGATAGAGTCATCGTTGCAGGCAGCCGACACCGCGCGCCAAAAATAAAGGAAGCAGTCATATGACAACATTGTGGATGCATTCTCGCCAAAGCACTGCCTCATCACGAAACGCCAATCATCTGCGTCACCCATCAGCGCATCTTCCACCTTTTCAGGGTGAAACAGCGCCAACACACGCTCCAGTTCAACAGTTTCCTGTTTCTGTGTAATCTCTCCCACATTTTTTTTAAGCTGATCAAAAAGTTGGCGGACAAGCGCCTCCCGTTTTGTTGAAAGTTCACCTGAAAGCAGCATTACAAAACGTTCTCGATCCTGTCCCTTGAATCGCAACCACTCAAGCTCGACGTCGCTCACGGCATCGGGAACACCAGCCCCACGAAGCACACTAATGAAGCCTGCGATAGAAAGTGGACCATCTGGAAGCGCAAGGTGTAGACGTGGGATGGCCAACATACCACCCATCTTCACCACATAGCGCCGCACGGCCTCTTCGACAATGATAAAAAGCGATTTACTCACAGGAATAAAATGCCGCGTAAATTCACGAAGAAGCGTGCATACAGAAACACGTTCTTCATGGCCTTCATGTAAATAATAAAATAGCTGACGCACTTCCTCTAAGCTAAGACCAACACGCAGATACTTACATAGTTCTTCAAAGGACTGGGGTGTCAAAAAAGATTTCCCAAGATCCATTCCAGTATCGATATAAACGTTAGAATGCTCGTTAAGTTTCATATCATGATCCGGTTTTAGGGACAGACGACGTAGCCCATCAATAAGTGCAAGTGTACCTGAGGACCCAGCTCTATTTGGGTCACAAACACCTTCAGCAAAGACAGACATAAGCAATGCAAACCTCACATCCGAAGGCAAGGGCCTTTGGTATAGAAACGCAAAAAGATAGGAACCATCAATGGCCACTGTAGATGAGGAAGGAGGTGGCCCCATGGAACAGTATTCAGTTAGACACAACGCCTCTGAAAGTGTCATACCGTAGGATTCCGTTAGGAAATCAAGAATCGTAGCTGTCTCAAGAACACAAGCTTTTGTGTTGCCTTCTTGTATACACTTCATCAGTGCTTTGCCACAAATCGAATCATACGGATGGGGTCTTTGAGGTCTAGCGTCAATGCAACGAGACATTTCTAGAAACAACGAGGCTTGCATAGGACACATCTGCCGCAGGCGCAACAACAACATTACAGGACTAACTCGAATATCATCAATCCCGTTCGCCGTCCCGGTATCCCCATCGCCGTCAAGCGGCAACATTGCAAGAAGTATTAAGAGTTCCCTATCACTCACAGTACTTGCCGGAAAAATCTGGCGTAGAATGCCCTTTAAGGGCCAAAGTTCGATCGCGTGCATATGCGAGCGCACACGATACCTCGTATCAAGCTGCGTAAATGATGGGGATAGTAGGCGTAGAAATGAAGAGGTTTCACACTTCACAAGATTCTGAGTAATTCTGTGGTACAGACGCAGCAAGTACTGGGGGTCTCGCAGAAGCGACTCTGCGGTAGTATCAAGCAACATCAAACCTAATAAAACGTTTTGCCTCTTTTTCTGCGCAATTATACTTCCCCTCTTTAGCTCTGCCTTATGCCACTCGAACTCCCAGGGAGACCATAAACAAACAATAAGATGAAGTATAGTGATAATCGACTTACTCCTCACTGGATGTGTTACCCCACAATAGTAAAAAAAAAAAAAAAAAAAACAACTATTTTTCTTTCTTTTTTTCTTTTTTATACATAATTGTGTATCAACGTTTTATTTTTGCCAGGGAGAGACGCGGAGTCTGTTATTATTATTATTATTGTTGCTTTATTGTTAGTGTAATCCTTGTCTTACCGTAACTGAAGTCCAAACTTATCGATGTGGAGTCAACTGTCCCATCGTTATCAACTTCTACACTCCCCCAACTTCACTCACTTGTATATGGACTAACCTTACTAGTAACTTCATTGTGTATCGACATGTCTCTCCATCTACAATTTAGCTTTTTAACTCCCCACCCACCACCACCCAAGTCTTGTTTTGACCGTTGTTATGTCCATATATATATATATATATATATATATATATATATATTAATATCACTGTCGGCTGGTTGACACGTACGTTTATTTATTGTAATCTATTTAATACACAGTTAAGCTTTTCAGGCTATCGTTCAATCGCTCCACAGAAATGTCCACTGCACGTATCTTCCGTTGGACTGCCCGCAGCCGGGACTCGCCCAGCGCGATCAACGTATCTAGCCGAAATCGCTCTTCTTCCTTCCTCTCATAAAGTTGAATAAGCGAGCGGTGCACTACCTCAGACGGGTGCAACCCAGCGAGTTTACACAAGAGCTCTTCATCATCATGCAATACAGTTTCATCCATTACTTGCAGAAGAAGATGACACTGCCGTGCTAATTCCTCGCTGTCATTGATTCCCACAAAGGTACTGTGATAGCGGTGTTGCGCCACGTCAAGGTTCTTCCTCGCAGCGAGGACATCCCTCTTGGTCCCCTCAGCGTCCCTTCGCTGCTTCTCAATAACGTCCGACGTTGACGTATCACATGGCATGTAAAGTTCTTTCATTTCTTCTTTTGTTCGTGAGGACTCTAACGACAGCTGCTGCAAATTTGAGTCGTCTATTTTTGCCTCCAGCAACTCCTCTATGATAGGCTCCAACAAGTGTGGCGACTGCCGTGAGAAAGAACCCCCCGATACATCTATTGAGCTTGTAAAAGGACTGATACCCAACGCCACTAACCGCCCGTTGTACTGTGACTTAAGCGCACCCCACGCAGCGGCGTCCTCTGTGGAACGCAATATCGGGGGAAGGGAACGACAGCATACTTCCTTCAAGAGACGCAAATGCGCTTTGCCATTAGTGTGATCGTCAAATATGTAAGCAAGACAGGTTCGCAAGACGTGTACCACGTTTCCAGGATGAACGTGCCTCGTCAGCGCCTCTATCGTCCGTTCAAATACCAAAGCATCCACCTCAAAGCAAACGCACATCTCCAACAGCGACAATAAACCACTAAGCCCATGCGGCCCATCGTCTCTCCAAATATTTTCCAAGAGGGTGTTGTCGCCGACGATACAACTTTGCAACAGTGCGTCTACCACAGCATACGAAGTACAACAGAACACATACCGCTCACAGGTTGGGTCCGTTAGGAAGGCATTGGCAAGAAATGGAGATGCTGTAATAAGTGCATTCAAAGCAACGGGAATTTCGCGTCCTTCCACGACCAACGCCACAATGCGCTCCATTAGCCGCCTTATGTAACCAACAAGAAGTATGTCACGGTGAAGTGCAAATCGAATTTCCTCGTCTCCCCTGTGTTCCCCCTTTTACTTATGTTTTCAAGTTTAATTGGTGAAAAAGGTCAAGGCATGAAGCTGCAATGCAATATATAAAAGCCCATTGAAAACTCCACATTACAGTAAAGAAGAGGGCAATAAGAAAAAACGAAACTAAAAAAAAATAATAATAGCGATAATAATAATAAAATTTCTAATGAAAGTTAAACCCCATAAAAAGGATCTCACTTTTCCCTGCTCTATGTGACCCCTCTTTCTTACTCAGGGTGCTGGCGAGAAGGAGCTACTTACAACTCCTTCGCCTTACTTTGAGCAGCAGTCAGACGAACAGCGGACGGGGCGTGAAACTTTGGAAGCAGTGGGTACATTGCACCTGCCGCCAACGCCGTCACCATTGCCACCCACTCCACCATGGTGAAGTGGCGGTAATGACCAAAGTAAGCAACAGACAGCGCAAAAGTGCATAGTTTGCGGAGCGTCAGTGTAAGAATTAGGGTAAAGGCGGATGTTTTGTCATTCAGCACATAAACACCAGTTATACATACATATTGCGAAAAGGCGTTCAATGCAAAGTATATGTAGTTACTCTGAGAAATGGAGGTAAATTCCCTAAAAAGGCGTTGTGGCTGCAACAAAAACAAGGGTAGAGAAATGAAATGAGAGAAAAAAAGAGCTTCTGCCCACATTGGTGGTGGTGGTGGTGATGGCAATAACGTGGGTGCCACTTCTGACATTTTCGCATCCTCCCCTTTACGGCGTGCCATTTTATACATGTACTCCTGAAAGATTCCAAGACCCGTGGAAAGAACCGTGGTGAAGGCGAGAACGGTCAGTCCTAAAAACCACCAAATATTCTCTTCCGATATCTGCCTAGCACTGTCAGCTTCAGTGCTGCGAACCTTCTGTGACTTTTCTATTGCAAGAGCAATAAGACCACCCGATATGGCTGTGGCACAAAGCACCTGTGGAAATGTATATCGTTTTTCCAAAAAAAAGTGGCCTGCCAACATATTTAGTAAAAGTGATGACGATCTAAACGTTGCGTGAAGAGGCACAGAAATGTAAAACCCAAATACCATGTTGCTGCCCACAGCCATGAGCCACGAAGCCGTAGCAAGAATGAATTTGTGTCGCATCCGTATCCGCATCGGTCTCAAACGCAGAGAAAACCATCCACGACTACGCGACAAATCGGCAAAGTCAATCACCAGCGGAAGAGCAAGAAGTGTAACAACTACATACTGAGCAAATGTCATAGCGTACAAAGTGTGGGGGCTTTGCATTATAATGAGCTCGAGTAAAAACACATTTGCCTGGCAACCACTCAAGACACCACAAAGTGCCAATGCTGCGTCTGACATGACAATGATCTTCTTCCTGAGGTGTTTGGGGAAAAGAATTTTAAAAAAATGTTCAGACAATAAAAAAAAAAAAAAAAGGAAGCCACAACACAAAGATGTCGTTCGGACACAAATCAAAAAGAGGCTAGTAAAATACAGAACACAGAAAGCAACTCCATAAGAAGGCGGAAAAACAACACACAAACTACCGTTAATAATAAAACAGTGAGCAATGAACATGTATATACATATATATATATATATACGGAGAAGAAAACAAGGCAGAAAAAGGAAAGGGGCAACACAACAACAAAAGGAACCAAAATATGTAAGTTATACTACCACCACATTTTATTCCATGTTTCGCAATGTAATACGCTGCGCACGAGTGATTGCCACAAATTAAGGAAATGTCAGAAAACACCACCTCTACCCCAATCATCTAGGAGTTACCACGCCTGAACTTATCAAGAGTAGGGTCCTCTGCAGCGGCAGCATTGGCAGGCATCAACTGTGACCACGGCTTCACATCATTTGCTTTCGACTGAGACAGCTTTCTGCGGCGACAACCAGCGCAGGAATGGGTACAACCACCACCGAAGGACCCATTCCATGGCCTCGTGGTCTCGTTTAGAAAAACTAGAGGAGAATGACGACGTCGCAACTGTGACGACATCCCATTCCGCTGGCGGTGCCCATGACCATTTAAAGGCAAATGCTGTGCAGTGGCAACTCGAACAAACTGTGCAGGATCCACGCTTTGCATAAAAGCCCTAAACGAAAGCTCAGGATTACGGCGTTTGATTTTTCGTTTAATAATATCGGCGTGGGGATTGTAAGTATTAACATCCGACGCCACATGCTGCCGCATTACACCTGCAATTGCGCGTCGTCGATAAGTCTCATCGACACTGTGCCTAGTCACGGCCAACTGATGATGCAGGCTCGTTATTGCCGAGTCCTGCTTTTGAGACTCCTTTACACGGTCCTTGGCCTTGATGTTGTCAACCCGCTGCGCTCGAAGTTCTTCCTCTACCTTTTCAAGCTTTGCCGTTAGATCCACCACCTCACGTTGCGCATTCCGATGCCCTTGATTTAACCTTTCCCACTCGGACTGCGCATCACGAAGTTGTCGTTCAGTCACCTGCTCCTTCGCATTGTGCTCCTCAATGTAAGTAAAGAGATGAGCAATCTGCTGCTCCATATGTTCACGTTCGTTTCTATAATCCTGGTCGAGAGAGACAAGGTTCTTATATTCATCCTCGCGGTTCTGCAACTGCCCCTGTAGGTGGTGGTTTTCCTTTTCTAAATCTTCTATTCTGTACTCCAACTCCCTATTCCGCAGCAACACCTCTTCTAGTTGTCGTTTCAGCGTTCGCAGTTGACTCCGCAGCTGCACATTTTCGTGGCCCTGATGCAATGAAGAGGATCCAGCACCGCTCGCACCCTCACCACAACTGTCCCCAAATGACAGGAAACGCGCCTTTTGATGTGGAGTAAGCAAAAGCCAAATGGTACGAAATGCCTCATCCTTTTTCCGCATTTCCTGTAGTAGTGCTCCCTGTTGTTTATTACTGCGATCAAGTTCATGCTCCGTACTATTTAAACGACCTTGCAGAACATCGCAGAGATTACGCTGCTCTTCAAGTACCGTCCGTAGTTGCTCGCACTGTTCATCTCGTTCAGTGGAGGCCTTGAACCAAGCCACTGTCTCCTCGCGGATGGCACGCTCGGCGTACTCGCGTAGAAGCCTTAAATTAAGTTCCTCAATTTGTTCTTTCAACTCCACATTTTCCTCAGCAGCCGCCTTCAACTTCTGAGAGGATTCCTCCTGAGCGCTTTCAAGTCGCACCAGCCTTTTTCGGGTTTCTAAAAGGTCCGCCGTCATTCGATGCTGCTCACACCGCATTCCTTCCATCACCTTGGCTATAATCTTTTTCTGTTGACATACACTGTCTAACTCTTCCTGTCTCCATACAATCGTGCCAGCCACCTTGCGGCGCAAGTCACATGTTGCCAACTCAGGCGGTGCTTCTTCCAGGCCTCGCTGTGCCTCTTCCCTTTTCTTCGCTAGTTGTTGTAGCTCCTGAACCACGTTCCCTGTAACATCTCCTCGTGATGCAAACGCATTCAACTCCTTTTCTCGGTTACCCAAAATGCGTTGAAAAACAGCACACTGACGCTCCAACTCCAAGACATGTTCATGTACATTGATAATTTCAGGCCTCCCCCCCACTGGAACGGAAGATATTCTTAATGCATGCTCATCAGTCGTGTCGGTAGTTCCTGTCTCTGCGTTTGTGGTAGTGGGACTGAGCCCCTTTACGATGAGAGCAGAGCATTGATTTTGGGCATTTAACTCCTCCTGGAGTGAATGTACACGATAGCGCAACGTGTCCACCTCCTTAATCAACTGCATGTAGGTATCCTCAAAACTACCTGTTAAATTAGGAAGAAAATCTATTGTGCGTTTTTTGCCTTTTTTCACAACATATCGTTTTGCTATTGTGGCGAAATCAAGAGACCTTCTTGTTTCCGCGTAATCCCGTTCGTCCATTGACACGGTTGCAATGAGGAATAGGTAGCTGCCGACGAGAGCAGAGGCAATATCGCGAATTAGGATGGATTCTCCTTCTGGCAATTCCTCTGTATCATCTGCAACAGCCTTAAGAACAGCATGTATCACGGAAAGAGAATTATTAATGTCATGCTTTTTCTCAAGTTCTACGTCTGCAACACCCTCCGAAACTGCAAGATCGCCCAGCGTTAAACTACTTTTTAGTACAGGAATACCCTCAGCACTTTTTGTCACATAGAAGGAAACGAACGCGTGGGAACAAGAACTCAGTGCATTCAATGTCTGAGAACCTACAAATCGTTTTTGTTGCGCCTCAGCAATCTTTGACCTTGCATCCGCAGCATCACGCACAATATACCGTGGTTCCCGCATCAATGTTCCTTTTGTTTTGTTCAGAAGTACCCCTTGCTCAGACCTATCTTCACCGAGTAGATTGTAAGCATCGTTGTTGCATATTTGTACGTACGACAACTCCACAGTATCATTCTCCGCATCCAGAGTGTCAAACAAGGCCGTAATAAAGGCAAGGGTAATGGCGTTTGTTGTATGCATTCTACCACTAATTCCTTGACCGTAGCACAGCACACAGGCATTAAACCCTGCTTTCATTTTACCAATTATGCCTGGAACGATCGAGCGGCACATTTCTTCATCTGTTACAGAAGAGTCAATGACATCCCCAAACTCATACACGTGCTGCACCTCTTTAGCGTCCCCTGACATTGGGGGCGAAACAGTCAATATCTTCCCACGATTCGCTACGCCCACCCGCGGGGTATACATTGCTTGGGGTAAGCCGTTTTGGCTTGGTGTTACCGTTGCTGTTAATGTTGACATGGGAGAGCCAATAGAACAGTTGTCGTTCACCGTACAAGCAAGTTCGTCGTTTTGAAACCTCCCACGGTTGAGCAATTGCGCCTCACCACCATTAACAGAGCTGACCGCATTTTCGTGGGTATGACTAACCTGAAGATGTCCAATACAGGGAGTACCTAAAGTACCCGACTCAATGGAATACTGCAAAACAGGGTTGCCGACGCCGTCAGACGTGGGAGGCCTCAACCGAACGACAACATTCACAAACTCTTGAAAATATTGTGCCTCATCAGGCGTTGGATTGCTCCAATTTTGAGACTGCATTGAAGAAACTACGCCGTTCTCCCCGCCAACACGACTCTCCATATTGGCCGAGGCATCACTGGTGATTTGGAGCGATTCCAGCGAGGAATGAGGGAAACTACATGACGCCATCTTGGTTGCTATCTGCCTGCTCACCCTTCCCTTCTCGTACAGTGTTCGTTTTGATTGTTTGCTTTCGCTGTAGTAGCTGTCAGCGGATCAACCAACGCCCACAACGCCCACAACGCCCCCCAACCCAGAATCGTACACGCACAGGCACACACACCTCACCCACTTTTGTTTTTTCTCTTTTTGTGGTAGAAAACGTGGACCGATAGAGAAATGCACTGCTATGTTTATGTGAGCAATACCTTGTTTTTCTTTCTCCGATTTATCGCAGTATCAACTGCCGCTGGTGTGAAAACGTAAATATGCCTCTACACCTCCCAGCAGCAACCGTAGATGCCTAACAGTTACGGCGATTTTCCCCTCGTCCAGGCCGTTTCCAGACACCCCTCCCCCGTTGTTTTACAGTGGGAACGGACACGCTCACTTTAGTAAAAACCACCAAAAACCGCAGGGTAGGTTAAACAGGAAGCGAAAAAAAAAAAAGAACACAGAAGAATAATACGTAGGAAAAAAAAAAACAGGCACAAATACATCGCCTCCAAAGACGCAAACACAACCTCCAAAATAATAAAAACAAGACACCATATATATTTGAAAACTCATCCGTTCCCCCTTCACGACAAGCTCATAAACAATACTGGCATTTTTAAGTATCTGCGCCTCTCTCTTCAGTCTCCCCTACAACTCTCTCGATTTGCCTCTTTTTAATACCCCAAAGGCCTTTCTTCCTTCGCTTTATTCCCCTCATCAGAAATATCATTCGTTTCTACCCCGCGAATTGTCCACTTTCCGACGCACAGCCACAAACAAATGACAGTCAAATTTATGTTATTCGCCTCATTTCATCTCTTTCGTGTCACCACAGTACCGCCAATTAAAGTGCCAGTCACATACTTCTACGTCCAAAAGGAGCATTGTGTTTGCTGTTCGCCGTCCCTCCACCATTGCTCCTGCTATAACTGTGCAAACTCCACAAAGCAAACACAACACAAATATATCCGCCCCACTCGTGAACTCCACAGGGACCCGCAAACGAGTCTCTCGCTCACCGGCAGTCACATCTTCCCGTCTCATTCGTGAGCATGCAAATACATAAAGCTTTAAAACCCACACACCAACAGAAATAAAGAAAAATCATTTGTCAGTCTTATACATTCCTATAGGCCTCATTCGCATACACAAACCTCTACCAGAGGCACAACGGACGCAGTAAATAATCATGGTAATCATCTCCACCATAGATTACCACGTCACAAATCAGTACACGCAGTAGAGGACAACTTACAACACCAATACTTAGAGAAACAGAAACCTGGCCAGCACACACCTAAAGACTCAGGCTATCCAACACAAATTATAAAAAAAGCAGTTAAGATATATCATAATATTCATTTCACCTCATTTACCACACACACACACACACACACACACAACAAAACAGTACTCACCTCGGCAGGAAAACCATACTACAAAGCTTCATTTTCATTAACAGGTTCATTGCCTCTCTTTTCCATATACTGCTCAATAACATTTCCACCGTAAGCCTTCGACACGCAGCCGAACATATCCGTCCACTGCATAAACTTGTGCGACGCCACCTTGACAATATCTTGAATAAACCACCACACAATGCAGTAAATCCACACCCACAGCGGCAAGAGCCTCTCGCTGTTGGTATTTCCCCACGCAAGACCCTCCGTCAGCAAACCATCCGGACGCGACTCGTGCCAAAATGAGGCCACCACTGATGACACCATCAGCGAGATAACCGCACCAGTGAGCAGGACAAAGCCAGGCATCATCGAAAAGAACCACTCCCCACCGGTACGTGATGAAAAGAGAGTCAAGAAATCGGAGATGGAAATCTTGAGGTACAGTAGTGTCACAACCTTGCCCTGCTTCAGCTGTGCGAGACCAAGATGCTTAAACCAGGAGTGATGGTAGGACTCATCACTCCAAG
>NW_021705830.1:52952-56469 GCF_003719475.1 Trypanosoma rangeli
ACCTTTAAAATGAAGGTAACTGCATTACATATGAACTTAATAAATTCGACCGCACATTTCTGCCTTTGTTTCTTCTCCCTTCATCACAAGCACCACGGCGTCGCTTCAGTCTATTAGCTTTCCTCGGTAAATTTAAGGGCAACATACAACAACGAAAAACAAGTACAAGAGAAAATAGAAATAAAAAATAACTTAGATCAAGGAAATACATCGCTAACTGTAAGTAAGCTTTTGACACCGTGGTGAATCTGCACGTCACAAGCTCATTCAACCAAAGAACATACGTGCTTAAACCACTCGGCAAACTACAGATCATACTATTCTATAGTACCCCCAGCGACACCGCACAGAAACAAGTCCAAAAGGAAGAACATTGGGCAGAGTTACTGCTATTTTTATACAAGGTACACACAAATAAAAAAAAAAACAGTTACACCGCAGGCTCATTTGACACTTTTCTCGGATCCGAACTACATGTTCCGTCCACATACTGCTCAATAACATTTCCACCGTAAGCCTTCGACACGCAGCCGAACATATCCGTCCACTGCATAAACTTGTGCGACGCCACCTTGACAATATCTTGAATAAACCACCACACAATGCAGTAAATCCACACCCACAGCGGCAAGAGCCTCTCGCTGTTGGTATTTCCCCACGCAAGACCCTCCGTCAGCAAACCATCCGGACGCGACTCGTGCCAAAATGAGGCCACCACTGATGACACCATCAGCGAGATAACCGCACCAGTGAGCAGGACAAAGCCAGGCATCATCGAAAAGAACCACTCCCCACCGGTACGTGATGAAAAGAGAGTCAAGAAATCGGAGATGGAAATCTTGAGGTACAGTAGTGTCACAACCTTGCCCTGCTTCAGCTGTGCGAGACCAAGATGCTTAAACCAGGAGTGATGGTAGGACTCATCACTCCAAGCCTCAAGCGCAATCCACAACAACATCAGTGAAGAAGCACAAGCCACGACAGCCAGGACAATCGCAATCGTAAACACAACAGGGAGGTTCCATCTCTGCGGCAACTTGGAGGGTACCACGCGATCATAGCCTATCGTCATCAAGCAACCATCATTCAGAAGCGTGATCAACATAAACATCAGCACGGGAAGATGGAAGAACTGGAAATCAGGATCAACACTGCCATAGTTGCGGGGCGTCAAAGAGAAACAAGCAATAAAAAAGAAGCACACAAGCTGCAATGTGGCAGAGATACGGTACGTCAAGAAGGAGAGCATGCGTTGGAACACCTGCCGGGACACAAGCATCGCCTCAACCACAACACTCAGCCCAGGACCAGTCAGCACCATGTCCGCCGCTGCACGCGCAGCATCTGTCGCACCCTGCACAGCAACACCCACATCCGCACGCTTCAGGGCGGGGGCGTCGTTCACGCCATCACCCGTCATTGCACAGGTAAAGCCGTGCTGACGCAGAACCTCAACGATCATGAACTTGTGCTCTGGGAACACTTGCGCAAAGCCACCAACACCAACTATCATTTCCCCGTATTTTTTACCAAGATCATCCGGCATATTGTGCACGTCCACCTTGGGCAGCTTGTCAGCCGTTAGGATGTTCGGGTCAAGGCGAAGCATACGACACATCTCCTTTGCAATCAACACGTGGTCACCAGTAATCATCTTTACGTCCACACCGTACTGCTTGCTTCGGCGAATCGTATCCTTCGTGTCAGGGCGTGGGGGGTCAAGGAAGGTCAGAATGCCACACAGATGCCATCGACCCTGTGCATCCGTCTTGGCCACTGAAAGGCAGCGGATGCCACGCGCGGCAAGGCTGTCAATGATATCCACCACCTGGTCGTTGATCTCGTCCTGGTTGTACACCAACTGGATGATCACGTGCGGTGCGCCCTTCGTCACGCTGAACTGCTCGTTGGTCCGCTTGTCAATCAAGGTGGCGGCCGTGCGCTTCGTCGTCGGATCGAACGGCACAAACTCGATCTGCGTGTAGTTGTCACACTCGTCCAAGTCTGCGGCTCCCAGCACCATTGTGTCCAGGGCATCACGAGGAGGCTCACGCCACTTCGCAGCAAGTGCTGCCAACACAAGCACAGAGTGCAGGTCGTAGCCCTCCTCAAAAGTGAAGCACTGATCCTGGATCTCCATTTTGTTCAGTGTCAGCGTCCCCGTCTTGTCGGAGCACAGCATGTTCACACCCGACATCATCTCAATTGCCGTCAGCTTCGTCACAATGATCTTGTGCTTCGACAACTTCTTTGAACCCACGGCAAGCGTCGTTGTCACAACAATCTCAAGGGCAATCGGAATAGACACCACAAGCACCACCACGGCAAACTGTAGTGCACGACGGAACGTCGCACCAAACTTCACCATCAGATAGATGAAGCATGTGAGACATAGGACAAACGAAAAGCTCGTCAGCACCACCATCACCCGCGCAAGAATCACATGGATGTTGCCAAGATCGGATTCCACAGACTGTAGCAGCACCGCCGTCTTGCCAAAGAAGGTGCTCTGTCCTGTGTACTGCACCGTTGCGTCCACCTCACCACGCACAACGTTCGAGCCCATCTTTGGCATGTGATCCGTTCCCATCGTCACAGGAAGCGACTCACCCGTAAGGGCCGCCTCGTCCACCTCGATCACACCCTCGTTGATGCTGCAGTCAGCAGGGACCGCGGAGCCGGATGCAAGCTTCACAAGATCGCCAGGCACCAGTAGGCGGGCATCCAGCTGTTGCCACTTCCCGTCACGGAAGACGGTCGCCACGGGCTTCAGCGAGTTCTTCAGCGCAGCCACGGCGTCACCCGCCTTGATTGTCTCGTACCACCCAATCGTGGCGTTGGCTAGCTGGATGACAAGAAGAATGGCACCATCGGGCCAGTTCTCCAGCGCGAATTCAATAATGATGGCGACCCACAGCGCAAAGGGCATGGGACCCCACAAGTTACGCACAAATATCAGCCAGCCAGGTGTCGTCTTCTCAGGGAGCTCGTTGCGGCCAAATTTGACAAGTAACTCTTCGGCTTCAGCACTCGTCAGGCCATTTGATGGCGGTAGAATTGGCACTTCATCAACGTCGTCTTCATTGTGCTCGGTAATGGCCTTGGAGAGAACCGACTGACGCCTCTTCGGCTTCTGTGGTGGGAGCTCTTCGTCGGGATAGCCACCATCGCCGTTCTTAAACACCGTCTCCTCGTTCTTATTACTCATGTTTGCACTCATGTTTGCTCCTTAAATTGATTCGCGCTACAAAAAAAAAAAACAACAACTTACCACTAGTAGTAAAGGTTGGGTTAACGAGAGAGAAGCCAGAACTGTTTTTGGTTGTGACACTGTTGCAAGCCATGTTCGCAGGCAATGCGGCGTGTATCAATGTTTCCTGTACCCGTTACATTAATTCTTTTTGCCTGTGCGTTATTTATAATTGCTTTTGATGTCGTCCATAGCTTCCACCGGTTTGCCTTCTTACAGTTAGCAGAGTTTTGGAGGAAGCACAAATTATTTGTCTTCTTAGACTTT
>NW_021705830.1:56494-57868 GCF_003719475.1 Trypanosoma rangeli
AAGTAACTCTTCGGCTTCAGCACTCGTCAGGCCATTTGATGGCGGTAGAATTGGCACTTCATCAACGTCGTCTTCATTGTGCTCGGTAATGGCCTTGGAGAGAACCGACTGACGCCTCTTCGGCTTCTGTGGTGGGAGCTCTTCGTCGGGATAGCCACCATCGCCGTTCTTAAACACCGTCTCCTCGTTCTTATTACTCATGTTTGCACTCATGTTTGCTCCTTAAATTGATTCGCGCTACAAAAAAAAAAAAACAACAACTTACCACTAGTAGTAAAGGTTGGGTTAACGAGAGAGAAGCCAGAACTGTTTTTGGTTGTGACACTGTTGCAAGCCATGTTCGCAGGCAATGCGGCGTGTATCAATGTTTCCTGTACCCGTTACATTAATTCTTTTTGCCTGTGCGTTATTTATAATTGCTTTTGATGTCGTCCATAGCTTCCACCGGTTTGCCTTCTTACAGTTAGCAGAGTTTTGGAGGAAGCACAAATTATTTGTCTTCTTAGACTTTATTAATGGCGTCCCCAACCCTTTCCATTGCCCCACAGTTGGTGTGAGTAAATCACAAAAATAAAAGGAACACAAAAGCACGGAATAAGTGGTAAACAGGACAACTAAGGTGGGGTTTCATGCGTGTAAGGCCGTACACCCCCACCCCTCGACGGTTCCCCTTTGCTAGTACTGCGGCAAACAAAGACGGAATACGCAGAGTTATCTTCGTATTTCGTGCACCCCTTTCGCAGTTTTATCCCAAATTTACGCGATAGCGTGTCAATCCGCATCTTTCCTTGCTTATTTTATTAACCCTTATTATTTTATTGCCTCCCCCCCCCCCTCCCTCTTTTCTCCGCTCTACACAATTTGGCTCAACAGCCGTGCTGCACAGCTATGACCTTTAAAATGAAGGTAACTGCATTACATATGAACTTAATAAATTCGACCGCACATTTCTGCCTTTGTTTCTTCTCCCTTCATCACAAGCACCACGGCGTCGCTTCAGTCTATTAGCTTTCCTCGGTAAATTTAAGGGCAACATACAACAACGAAAAACAAGTACAAGAGAAAATAGAAATAAAAAATAACTTAGATCAAGGAAATACATCGCTAACTGTAAGTAAGCTTTTGACACCGTGGTGAATCTGCACGTCACAAGCTCATTCAACCAAAGAACATACGTGCTTAAACCACTCGGCAAACTACAGATCATACTATTCTATAGTACCCCCAGCGACACCGCACAGAAACAAGTCCAAAAGGAAGAACATTGGGCAGAGTTACTGCTATTTTTATACAAGGTACACACAAATAAAAAAAAAAACAGTTACACCGCAGGCTCATTTGACACTTTTCTCGGATCCGAACTACATGTTCCGT
>NW_021705833.1:0-2613 GCF_003719475.1 Trypanosoma rangeli
ATGAGGACGACGGCCACGACAGCCACGGTGCGGGGGCTCATTGCTGCTGCTGTCGTCTGTGGGAAATGCCTCTGCAGATAAGAGAGTGGTCTGAGGAAGAAAAGGAGGGTGTAGGGAAATAACCCGCCAGAGCCGACGGCAGATGCCAGCGGAAAACAAAAAAAAGGACGCGGTCGGTCCGCCTCAGCGAGCCGCCGCCCACGCACAACCCCTCGCGGGGCCAACGGTGAAGAGGGAGGAATATATTCTCCTTGGCGCCTGCCGTCCCATTCAGCAGAAATAAATGCGCTGAAGAAATCAAGCAAACAAACACATCTTATGCATATATTATATACCAATGCGGAGGCGGCCACACACACACACACACAAACATACAAGCATTGGAAGAAAATCTGGCGCAAGACAGTCGCAATGCACCACTCCGCAGCGCCCAAACGATCGCGCTCTGCTCACAACAGGTCCACGGTGCACCAGGCCACGGCGCACATGAGCAGCCACGCCGAACAGGTGGCGTAATAATAATAAATGCCGAATATCCACACCGCTTTCGCAGCAATCAACTCCTCAGGCAGCGTCCGAGGGGAAAGAAACAGGGCGCCCTCCCAGCCCATCCCCCAGCATCCGCATCAACGCACTCGTGTGCTGCACCATCCAATGTGCTCGCAATGATGACCAACAACTGGACGAGGGGGCGCGCACTTCATCCTCGCCACGGCGTACCTCAAAGCACCTTTTTCGGAGCGGCGCTATCGCGGAGGCCACACAAAGACAGCCCTCCTTCTAGGGAGATTGCGCGTCTTGGGAGTGTCGTCCGCCAGAGATGCACACAAGCTGCCCACAGAGAGCAGCACCGTGCACTGTGAGTGGCCAAAGTGGCTCGCAGAGGCGCGGACGGCACTTTGCCCACAGCAGAACACACCACAGCCGTGCGTGCCCAAACGCCGCGGCAGCAGAAGCGGCGCAATGAAGACCCACACACCACCTGTCCTCGCTCCCCTTCCCCTCAAGATGCACGGCAGTGATGGCTGCTGCGTTTCCACGCACGTGTCTGCTCTTGTTGGCGAGGGAGAGGAGCTGTCTCGTCTTCCGCGGTGATCACCCACGCAACCCACGTGGTGCTGCGGGAAAACCACCACCGCCGCCGCCTCCACCATGCCGTCCACGACCGCCCCGATGTGTGTGAGGGAGAGAGAGGACACGCGGACAAAAGGAAGGTGAAAAAACATGCGCTGGCAGCATCCACCACAGCAAGGAAGGTGCGGGCCACCTCGCAGTTAGTAGGACACCCGCGACACCCTGATGGCATGGGCGACGAGCTCTTCCTCAGTCATTTCTCCAATGGGCTTGGAGAGGGGCACCAGGCCCTGCTGCAGCTGTGCCCGCAGCCGCACGTAGAAGTTGCTCGCCCGGGACTCGGTGTCGGGCTGTGGGCGAATCCCACCCAGCGGCCTCAGTCCGAAGGCCCGGCAGACCTCATTGCATTCGTGCCGCAAAACGTACTTTTCGATGCCTGCGGGCCCCATGTTTCCCAGACCCAGTCCCTTGCCGTCCTCCGTATGTATTTGCGGGTCTGTGAAGAGGTCGTTGACGCCCCGAAGGTCACACAACAACATGGACCCTCCGCTCTCCACGAGGGTGAAGTGAGAAAAGGCCTCCGCAAGGTGAAACATGCGTGTGCGGTGCTGCACCTCCGAGGGCGTACGGAAGTGCTTATCGTCCTGATAGGTGTCGCCAAAGTTGCTGTTGTACTTGGTGAAGTGGCCGTGCAGCCTGGGCTCCATAACGAACATGACCTCGCCTGTGTCAGTGGTTCTGTAAGAAAAAAAAACCATGCTGCCCATCCCGATGCTCCGCCGGAATGTTCTGCTTCGGAGTGCGCAGCACCTGGCACTGCAGGAAGGAAACATGGGGCCGCTCGATGCCGGTAAATGTGGCTTTGTTGAAGCTCGTGGCAAACTGCTCGCACATGCACTGCGCCTCCCCCTCGCTGAAATAGTCCTTTTCGACCACGTCGGAGATGTTCCGCAGAAACAGCTTCGCAACGCACTGTGTCCTGCCGCCGTCCTCCTCCACCTCCTCCACGTCGTAGCAGACACGCATACCGCCCCTGGCGGACGCCTGAAGTGGCGCCAGAACCCGCACATTCGTACCTGTCGCCACCCACTCCATCCACCGGAAGCTAAACACGTACTTCACTGCCCCACAGACGCAGGGGCCGCCCCCCTTCTTTGCCGAAGCGGCCGCTCACGCGGCCTGCCCGTCATATACACACAGTGCTAGCTTGCCCCGCTGGCTGGCCGCAGCAGAGCAGCACACACAACGGCAGGAAAAAGGGACAGAATTCACACACATGCAAGAAAACGGCGGCAGCTCACGCACCGGAGCGGCACAAGGTAACAGAAAAGAAAGTGAAGCCCCAGCAACGGCAGAAAATTTTTGTTTCCGTAAAGTGCAATATATTCACCCAGCCCCCACCTCGCACACTCAACCACACACACAGCTGGAAGCAGCAGGCACCCCTTCACCGCGGACCATCACTAACAAGCTTCCGCTGAGCAGTTTCATTAAAAAATGAAAAAAAATGAAAAAATAGAAAAAAAAATAGAAAAAAAA
>NW_021705833.1:2964-4135 GCF_003719475.1 Trypanosoma rangeli
AAATAAAAAATGAAAAAAATGAAAAATGAAAAAAATGAAAAAATAAAAAAATAAAAAAAACTCCTAAAAAAAATAATAGCAAAGATACATCGACGCCCAAGCATCAATATATCGACTCTGAACGATATAATTCTCATTCTAAGCCCAACCTCCACTCAAGACAAAGTAGCGTAACGCGACGACAAACGTTTCTTGAGCTTCTGTTGCTGGTAAATATAGTCCATGGTGATAACCCATTCAAGCTCTGGCGGGAGGACAAGATCCGCTTTGCTCGTGGTTTCATCAGAGCCACACATACATCCTGTACACTCACCCAGGTACCACATGTGGTCCAGAAGGTGAATGGGAAGCATGCTGTTGCTGCACGCAGGGTCCTCGGCTGTGGTCTTTGAAAGGCACTCCGTGCCTGTCATGTCGCTGCAGTTCCTGTAGCTCGTGGAGCCGGCATTGTCGTACCACACCTCGTGGGGCTCGTGCTCAAACCCCATGAACATGGGTGGAAGGTGGGGCACAGGATCCCGCATGTGTGTGACGCGGTACACCTCGTGGCCGCCGCTGCAGAACAGTGCGACGATCCAGTTGGCAAACTCAGTGTTGCCCACGCGCGGCGCACCAAACGTGTACAGCTCAATCCTCGGCACCGCGCCGGAGGCGTACGGCCGCGACGCAAATTCTGCAGCAGCGAGCTCGGCCATGGCACCACCAAGACTGTGCCCAGTGATGAGCACTGGCAGCCTCGGGTGCGCCCCAACGAGATCCTGCAGGTACTTCCACATTTGCTCCTGCAATGATGCAAATGAAGTGTAGAATCCAGTGTGAACCTTGCATCCGGTGCAGTTGGGATTTATGTAGGAAGCATGATAGAAGTTTAAATTATGTATCCAGTTACGAATGTTGTGCGATCCCCGAAAGCTCACGACAATGTGGCTCGTGCTGACGCCCATGAAGGCCTGTGTGCCCGCCAAGGCATTCGATATTACCCGCACCTTTTCCATTCCCGGGTGTTCGGTGCAGGATACACAGCTCCAGTTCCCGATGGCTGGACCGTCGCAGTACGATGCCTTCGCAAGGCCCAGCGCCGTCGCTGCCACCGCCTGGGTGTAGGCGGCCCCAACGTCCCCTGCGGAGACGAGGATGAGGACGACGGCCACGACAGCCACGGTGCGGGGGC
>NW_021705833.1:4160-9156 GCF_003719475.1 Trypanosoma rangeli
GCAGTTGGGTTTTATGTAGGAAGCATGATGGAAGTTTAAATTATATATCCAGTTACGAATGCTGTGCGATCCCCGAAAGCTCACGACAATGTGGCTCGTGCTGACGCCCATGAAGGCCTGTGTGCCCACCACGGCATTCGATATTACCCGCACCTTTTCCATTCCCGGGTGTTCGGTGCAGGATACACAGCTCCAGTTCCCGATGGCTGGACCGTCGCAGTACGATGCCTTCGCAAGGCCCAGCGCCGTCGCTGCCACCGCCTGGGTGTAGGCGGCCCCAACGTCCCCTGCGGAGACGAGGATGAGGACGACGGCCACGACAGCCACGGTGCGGGGGCTCATTGCTGCTGCTGTCGTCTGTGGGAAATGCCTCTGCAGATAAGAGAGCGGTCTGAGGAAGAAAAGGAGGGCGTAGTGAGGTTGCAGCAATAGCAAGGAATACCCCTGGTGCATAGAGAAGCACAGACCTTTGTTGAAATAATAAAGCAAGGGAGTTGCCCAGTAATGTGTAAAAGATGGTTGGAAAACAAAAGGCAAAGGTATAGTGTGTATCGTTTGTGCCACCGTCATGGCTGCTTCACGGCAGCCCGTATCCTCGCCGGTTGTGGCCTTTGTCGTGTTGCGAATACGCGCTTGCACGGCGCCACGGGATCATGGGAATAGTGTGTAAAACTCAGTTCACCATGGAGCAAAACAAAATGGAGCCGCATGGCCCATAAAGTGTGGACCGCAAGCGTGTGAACAGAGGAGGAGGCATCAATAGATACAAAAGCAATTTTATTTTAATTAGCCCCACAGTGTTTCTCACAGAGCTTATCGTTGCCAAAAAAAAGAGAGGTTGGGTGGGGCAGCAACACCCACGCCTGGTTAGAAAAACAAAAACAAAAACAAAGAAAGAAAAGTACGTGCTGCAAAGTGGGGAAATCCAAACCACAGAAGACATATACAGAAACGTGCATGTATGAGGGGACGGCACCAAAAGGGGTCAGACGTGTTACCCACCTCCTCGAAAGGAAACGAGAAAGCTTCAATTTCACCACTTAATCCCTGCACAGTCGATGCCAAGCATTAGACATAGTTGCTCAAACATGCTCTGGATCGTGCTCGTAGTTGTTGTGGTGTTGGCAGCGTCATTCCTCCCTCGGTGCCCCTCTCCCTCGGGGGTACCAGCCTCGCGTTGCGTCGCCTCACGTTCGCTGTTGCCAGGCAGTTTGGCAGGCAGGCGAGGGCACACTTCAACGCTCCTTGGGCACAGAATTCGGCCGCCCGTGAAAGGCCACGTCGGGGCCAGTGAGGCACCCTCGGGGCATAAGTGCCAGGCCTCATCGCCAAGGTACCGAACGCGCACAACCCCTTCAAGGCACGTCACCTCTGCGCAGACGTCACCGATGCGGCCGTGAAGGAGCATCTGGAGCGAGTCACCCTTCAGACAAAACGATTGCGGACCAACACGGCTCCCAGGCATAAAGGCGGGCGTCCCATCAGCACAGCCGGCGTCCTTGGTAGGGTTGATGACGGGACAAAGGTCCATCAGCATGTCAGGGTTCCCGCCAACGTTGCTCTGCGAGAAGTATCGATACTCGTGCGGAAGCGCGTTCTTGTGGACCATGATCATGCAGGTTCCCAGAGCACGGCGGTCGGAGGTGCAGGTCGGGGCCCGGGATGGACCCGAGCAGAACATCTCTGGGTGAGCCGTAACCCCGTTTTTCAGACACTTCTCCTGCAGCAACGAACATCCAGCCTTGTAACCCCAGCCCATGGGTTCTGCCATGCTGAAGTTCGCCTTGTAGTAGCCCATGTCTTCAAACACTGCCAGCGTTAAAACGGTGTAGTAGCCTGCGCCGACCAACGGATTCATCAGTTCATCCTTCGCGTTACGACGTTCCCAGTGCGAATGCGCCGTCCCTTTCCCACCCTCGTCCTCAAGCTCCATGCCAGACGCGGTGTTACAGCCGTAGTGCTCCCGCGCCCTCGCACGTGTCTCGTTCGAGGACACCACAAACGTGCTCGCCTTGCCGCGGACGCCCAAAAGCAGGGTGATCATCCCCAGCCTCCCCATCAATTCGTTGTGAAACCCGAGCGCGTGCGCAATTTCATGCGCGGCGGCGCGTATGCTCTCCCGCGTGGAGGCGATGAAGCTTGGGTTGAGGTTCAAGACACCGGCGGCGGGTCGTCCATCCCGCAGCGTCACACATGGGGAGGCCCACGCGACAACCCCGTCGTGGGTGGGAGCGGCAGCAGCGTACAGGATCGTGTCGGCACCAACAACCCCCGAAACGTGATGCGCAACGGGAACAGTAAACTCGCTGCAGATCCCCAGCTTGAACAATGGCAACGTCAAAGCACCACGGACGGGACGCACAAGCAGACGCTCAGCGTGAAGCTGGACAGCTTTGGGAAGCAGCTCAGTGAAGATAATCCCCATCTTTTCCTTCGTGACGACGTCCGACCGCTGGCACCGCACCATCTCCCCGGAAAAATCCGGCCGTATATCCCCTTGCGCCGTGCAGTACCTTAGCTTGTTTTTTAAGTCCTCAGCAAAGACCTTAATCCGGATAGGCGCCCAGTCTGAGACGGCCGCGGTGTATGCCTGCCATCTGCCTTCTCTTGCCTTTGGGAGCTCCCGCACCACAGCGGTGCCCAGCTCGCTCCACTTCGGGGCGATCTTGTCAAACATGCAGCGGTACTCCGCGATAACGCAGGGGCCACCGGTGAGCCAAAGGAGAAGAAGGAGGAGCGGCAGCATGATGGGCATGAAACGGCCCATGTATCTGACAGTTTTTTTTTTTAAATCGTTGTTGATTTCTTTTGACCTTTTGTGTGGCTTCCTTTGCCGCGTCCTAAGTGCGAGGAAGGGAAGAAAGAGTGAAGGCTGAAAAGTAGGGGACGTCAAGGGCGTAAGTAAAGGGGCTACAGGCAGCGCGGCCTCTCGGCGACGCCAGGCACAGACACGGAAGGAAGCTGTGATCTCGCAACGAGCAAAAGAGCAGTACGGTGGAATTTTGGTGGTGGTGGGGAGTGTCGTTGTACTCCCCGTCTTCTCACGATGCTCTCCACGTCGTTACTCCAACGCCGCAGGGTCCGCTAGCGGGTTGCCGCGCAGCATCACCGTGGCCTTCTTCTCTTCCCAGCGCCATCGTTTCCTCAGGCGACGGCAGTGGAAAGTGGCTGTCGCGTGTGGGCAGCTGTTATTCGCCCTACTTCGTTTCGCCTCCTCGTGGTTTGTAAGCCATGACAATCACACGCTTCAGAGGTCCTCCCACGCGTCCTCCCTCGTACGGATGCAGTTAACTGCGTGGGTGGCGAGAGTGCGAGGAAGGATCGCCAGGATGCGATGCAAAAGGAAACTCAAAAGGTGGGGCACAGCGCTGAAGGCAGGCGAGCGCGCCGTGTCCTGCCGCTTCAGCCACAAACTCCCTTGATCACTGACAGGTCTTTGCAGCGAAGCCTCCTTCCGCCCATAGCGCCACGCACCTCCTCCTTTTAGCAAAACTTCCAGCATTTGCAGTTGTGTGTGCACATGTGTCTTTATGCATGTGAGTCGCACGATAACAGTCTGCACAGCCTCATGCCCCATGGCTCACATCGCCGTCCGTTCTTTCCTTTTCGTTTTTTAAACCTTTCCTCACGAGAAGCCACCCACACGCCTGACTGTGAGATCGGGCTCCTTCTGCTCCTTCGCGAAGAGGCCTCAGGAGAGCTGGTTGCTTGTCTCCGGCGGCAGTTGCACGGTAATGCCGTCGAGTGCGTCGGTAAGCTGCACCTGGCACGACAGTCGCGATGTCTTAGTAACGGACGGCGCCAGGTCGAGCATGTCCATCTCATCCTCCGACAACTCGCCCAGCTTCTGAAAGTCCTCTTGGCGGAGCAGCACGTGGCAGGTGCTGCACGCGCACGTTCCGTCACAGGCGGCCTCAATGTCAAGCTTCCCAACGTCTCGTATCGCCTCCATCAGCGTGATGCCCGTGGGGGCGGTGAAGGACACCGTTTTCCCCTCGGCGGAGGTGACGTGCACCCGCACTTTGCCGGGCGTCGCCATCGTCCCTGCGCCTGTGGCAAATAAACGCCGCTGACACCGACCAAAGAGTGAGAAATCGATGAGACCATACATCGACAATGAAGGCGTGATGCGGCGCCAGAGCGCTCGCTGCTGGCTCCCGCGTGCGCAGGGGCCAAGCGTCATTGTTGCGGCAACTGCGTGGAAAGCGGCAAGCGAGAAAAAGAAGAGGATAACGCTGAGTGTGTGTGTGTGTGTGGGATGGGTGGGGAAGAGCGGCTACAGGCAGACCGATAGCACGCACCTCCCTCCCCCCCCTCCCCCAGGCTCGTGCAAAAGCAACACATATACCGACCCGTATATTCATAGCTGTTACTCTCGCAGGAGTGTGTGACAATTTCGTGCCGCAGCACCAGAGGGAGCGATGGAGAGATGGAAGAAGAAAAAAACCCACCACACATTCAAAAAAAAAGTGTTTTTTTTTTAAAAAATATAAAGGCACTACCGTGAGGGGCATCTTGCTGATTTCAACGTATGAGCGACTGTTGTGGTACCTCTGTGGTGTTTTGGCTCCTCGCGGGACGTAAGTGCCAGTCTGTAGAAAACGCCTCGACTTAAGCGCCCACCTCCCTCCTCCAGCGACTGCCACTTGGGGTGCTGCCCCGCCTGTCGTATGGTCATCGCCGCGGGCGGGTCAACGACGCGTCCTCCCCCAAACGCCTCCTCTCTCTTCCCCCCGCCACGCGCCCTCCCCCAATAGTGTGCTGCAGCCTAATGCTGCGTGGCAGGTAGCGTTCACCTGTCACCCACGCCATGGACTGGAAGACGCACCGACAAGGGCGACCCGTGCCGTTGGGCAAAAGCGGGACACCGTCAGATGCTAACGGCCGCCGTGTGCGCTGTACCCCCTCTTTACGCTTTCGCATAATAATAGTAACAATAATAATAATGAGACGGGGTGAGCGTGCGCCGCGGCGAGGGTGCGTGCTGCAAAAGTGG
>NW_021705833.1:9181-10316 GCF_003719475.1 Trypanosoma rangeli
TAAAGGCACTACCGTGAGGGGCATCTTGCTGATTTCAACGTATGAGCGACTGTTGTGGTACCTCTGTGGTGTTTTGGCTCCTCGCGGGACGTAAGTGCCAGTCTGTAGAAAACGCCTCGACTTAAGCGCCCACCTCCCTCCTCCAGCGACTGCCACTTGGGGTGCTGCCCCGCCTGTCGTATGGTCATCGCCGCGGGCGGGTCAACGACGCGTCCTCCCCCAAACGCCTCCTCTCTCTTCCCCCCGCCACGCGCCCTCCCCCAATAGTGTGCTGCAGCCTAATGCTGCGTGGCAGGTAGCGTTCACCTGTCACCCACGCCATGGACGGGAAGACGCACCGACAAGGGCGACCCGTGCCGTTGGGCAAAAGCGGGACACCGTCAGATGCTAACGGCCGCCGTGTGCGCTGTACCCCCTCTTTACGCTTTCGCATAATAATAGTAACAATAATAATAATGAGACGGGGTGAGCGTGCGCCGCGGCGAGGGTGCGTGCTGCAAAAGTGGCCCTCCGTGGAGGACACGTCGGTTGTGCCGCCAGCGTCAACCCGGTTGGTGGTGCAGATGCCCCTTGTCCTCTGCCGCCTGCACCTCGTCCATTGCGTTGTCAACTGGTAGAAAGACAAAAAGGGGGAGAGGAGGAAGAGACATAATCAAATCCAGATGCGCGCGCAACACGGAAACACACACAAATACACACATGCATACATACAGGAGCCATTTTCACATTGCCGTCGCCCGATAGGTGTGCTCCTCGTTGCTGCCGTATACCACCGTGTGTGCTGCTGTTTGGGTGGGGAATGAGGCCCACTTCCTCCCCTCCCTCACAGACAAGACGCGTGCATCAGATGTTGCCGGACGGGAGACGAAAGAGCCACCTCAAGGGCACCAGCGTCACTGACGGGAGCACACACAATATCCCACGGCGGTTTGAAGAACAAAACAAGTTCCAACAGAAGGAACGAATAAAAACATACACAAAAACGCAGACATGTATACGCATGCGTACGTGAGCAAATATATCGGCGCCTGCGTGGCCCCCGATTTTGTCACCCGCACATAAGTGCACGGATACGCCTGCAACTAGGCTGCTACAACAGAACGAAAAAACAAAAACAAACAAAAAAAAAACACGA
>NW_021705833.1:10341-18513 GCF_003719475.1 Trypanosoma rangeli
ATCCAGATGCGCGCGCAACACGGAAACACACACAAATACACACAAGCATACATACAGGAGCCATTTTCACATTGCCGTCGCCCGATAGGTGTGCTCCTCGTTGCTGCCGTATACCACCGTGTGTGCTGCTGTTTGGGTGGGGAATGAGGCCCACCTCCTCCCCTCCCTCACAGACAAGACGCGTGCATCAGATGTTGCCGGACGGGAGACGAAAGAGCCACCTCAAGGGCACCAGCGTCACTGACGGGAGCACACACAATATCCCACGGCGGTTTGAAGAACAAAACAAGTTCCAACAGAAGGAACGAACAAAAACATACACAAAAACGCAGACATGTATACGCATGCGTACGTGAGCAAATATATCGGCGCCTGCGTGGCCCCCGATTTTGTCACCCGCACATAAGTGCACGGATACGCCTGCAACTAGGCTGCTACAACAGAAAGAAAAAACAAAAACAAACAAAAAAAAACAAAACAAACAAAAAAAACACGCAAAGCAGGGGAAAGAACGAAAAACGTGGGTGTGCGCACGCGCGGTTGCAGACCACCGGCACCCCAACCTAAAAATGGAGAAACACTTTTCATTTTTTGCTGTTTGGTTGGTTGGTTGCTTGTTTTTTTTTCTTTTTTGATTCTCATCACTGAAATTCCGCGTACTTTTTGTTGCTATTTTCGTTGTTGTCTTCGCTTGGGGAGTGCCGCAGTGCCTGTGCGGTGGGCGCCAACTGTTGCGTCGGCGTGGCACGCGTGCGTAAAAGTGCCACTCACACCGCTCCGTCTTCTCTTCGTTCCTCCTCCCTGCCGTGAGAGTAGTGAACCGACCTTGCACCTTTCCCTCCCTCTTTTCTTCTTCCCCTCTTTCACCACACGTCCCCCGTTACTTGGGACACGGTTTCTTTCTTTCTTTCTTTTGTCGGTGTTGTTGCCTTTCCTCTCCTCCCTCTGCAGCTCCTACGGGGCCTCGTGTTCGTTAGCTTTTCCTTCGCATACTTTTTCTTGTCTCTTCTTTTTTTTTTTGCTTCCTCCTCCCATCCACCCACACTTCGCTTCTTCCCTCCTCCATTTTCTCTGTTTCCTTATCGTTTTATCTTTTCATGGGGTTTTCATCCTCCACCCCCTCCCCGCGCCCCTCTGCGGCTCCTCCTCGCATGGCCCCGCCGTTAACTCTGCAGCTTGCCGACTCCCATGGCGGCGAAGCTCGCGTTCACGAGCGCCTCGACATTGCCCTCCACGCCGAAGTTCTGCGTGGCGCCTGTTTTGGGGGCCGGCGTCGCGGCCTCGTGGCTCAAGTACTGGGCGCCCGGCTCCTGGTAGACCACCTCTTTCTCCGCCGTGGGGTTGTGGCTGAAGCTGTCGGGGCGGAGCTTTGGCCCCTCCATCGACGCCTCCACCCGCTCGCGGCGGCGGCCGAGCAGCGTGTCCAGCGGCATGCCAACAATCTCATCGTGTGAGTGGGCCCGCTCCACGTCTAGCTGCTGCCGCATGGACGACAAGTCGGTGCCAGAAAGAAGTGCGTGGCCGCCGGCGGCCTCCAGCGGAATGGCTGCCACGTCGTCCATCGAGCGCGAAATTTGCTCCTGCAGAACCTCGCGCCACACCCGCGCCAGGTGCACCTTCGGGATAAGGCAGCTGAAGGACTCATCAAAGCCGTCAAGGGGGACAAACTTGAAGCGGCGTGTCTCCTCCTTCTTGTTGAAGTATGCACGCACGCTGGTGGCCCAGTTCGCGTCGACAAACTCCGCCACACGGCGGACGCCGGTGGATGCAAGACACGTGTCCCGCAGGACAAATCGCACCCTATTCACCTCATTTGCCCCGGAGAAAGCCTCGATGGCGACGGGGCCGTACTCCGGCGGCTTGGGGATGAAGAGGATGTCTGGCGATGGGTCGTCTGTAAGGAGGGCAAAAAAAGGCCGCTTCGCGACGGTGTTGTATTCAAATGTATTTATATTCTGCATATGAATCCAACGCGGGATTGTTCCATTGTCACGCATCACCAGCAACATGTCGTGCGTGATGCAGAGATGCGCGTCTGGCAGCGACACCTCCGCCTTCCCCTCGTGATCGCGGCCCACAAGGTCGCCACGAAGAAAGATGTAAAAGACCGACTTCTCCAGCGCCTTGAAGGTGTGCCAGAGGTGCATGGGAATGTGCCCAAACGGGACACCGTTGCGTGGGTCATACGGCGGGAGGCCACGATAGGGGCGCACGTCCAGCCTGTCAAAGCCCAGCACCATCTGCACGATGTACCATACCTGCCGGAATTCTTCCTCGCAGCGGCAGCGTATATTGGCGATGATGTGCTTCTCCTTCGCGGAGGCGCTGCGTGGGGACTGAAGTGTACGCGGACGACACGTTTCGCTCGAAATAGACTGGGAGGAGATGGACGTGGCGGACTGCGTCGAAAGCAGTCCCAGGTTGCGACGAAGTGCAGTGAATTGATCCCGCAGCACTTCGTATAGCTGGGACAGCCGGAACGGGTCACGGTAGGATGTTTCCACGGCTTCACTCAGCGGCACCGTGTCGTCAACTGGCAACAGCAGCAGCGGCTCCCTCGGCGGTTCCTCCTTACTGAGGGCCCGGGTCCTGCCGTGCACCTCCAGCGTGAAGAAGTCCGTCTCCTTCAGGTGCGGGTCATCCAAGTGGAACTCGTGCACGGTGGGGACGACCACGAGCCGGCTAACCTTAAACTTTTTCTTCCAGGGCGGCATGACATGGTCCGGCGAGGACCACTGCGCGGCACCCGTGGTGTGAGGGCTGTGATGGGGGGTGCGGTGAGAATGCTTCTCGCGCTCCGTGTAGTACATGTGGCGCCGCTGCGAGTCAAAGGCGAAGTGGCGCATCGACCATCCCTCTAAGTAGGTGCCCTGCTTCTCCGCCTGAAAGAAATACATGGCTCGTGGACACACGGAGAGACGTCGTCTCTTTCTTCCTTTCTTTCCTTCTTTCTTTCGTCCCCGCTCGCAACTAATGAGAGGACTTTGTCAAGCCTCCGGGGTGGGTGGGTGGGATCTCTCACTGAATGAAACTTTCTCTACGCAAAAAGGAGGAGATGCAATCACCGCTGCCCGTCGCTGCGATGACTCCTGTTCTCTCACACTCTACCTTGCTGGCTCTCACTCACTCTAGCGCTTCTTACGTGCAAAGCGGAGAGGCAACGGCGTGGGTGGCGTAAGGAACATACAACCGCGAACGAAGAAAAAAAAACGAGTAGGAAGAAGATCCGAGTAAAAGCGAAAATATAATGATAGTAACATGCACACAGCGAGGCGGCAGCGGTGCTGCAAACGAGGGAACAAATAGACACATGCGACGGCGCCCACGTTGTCGCCGCAACATCGGCACGCCACACATACACGCAAGCCGAGAGAGCGAGAGTAAAAGGGAGAGAGAGACGACTACGCCTCCTCCCTTCCTCTCTCACTTCGGCTGCAATCATTCGCCTCCCTATTCATTACCATCCCTTACGCACAGCAGCTGCACACAGAGCATGTACACGTGCCTACCCCCTTTGTGTTTTCGTTCCATCTCACTCTCACACACACTCTCTCCCCTACCTGCCCATGTACGCGCGGCTAGACAGAAATGACTCCTTTTTTTACCCTACTTAAGTGTCGGCCACAGCTTTGGGTCCACGCACACATCTACACAGTGGATAATGTCAAAGTACTGATTGTAGCAGTTGGGTTCCTTCTCTGGCGGGACACTTTTAATGCGCTCAAGGCACTCGTTGTAGGCAACCACCTTGTGGTTGCAGTCGTTCACAAGGCATTCCTTTTCAAGCTCAAGTTTGATGTCCTGCGGATCTTCATCCGACATTACTCCCGTCCTTACTGCGTGTTTGCGGAACTTACCCTGCCACTTCCTTTTATCTATGTATACATGTATTACAGCCAACCCCGTGCAGTGCAGGGTCCGTGCAATACATTTACGTCGAGCCAGACATACAAAGACAAGAAGGAGAGAGACCGTCAGGGAGGAGGGCACGGACAGACACTCACACACCAACAGACGAAGGGAGAGACAAACACGCAGACGTACGCAGGCAACAAAGCGAAGACACACACCCACACACACGCACAAAAAATAAAAAAATGTTGCCAGCGCGCTGCTCGCTGCGAGGGAGTGGCATCACTTTCATACACAGGCGCAGGGACGTGGGCAAGAAGGCGGATGGGAGAAGTGGCCCCTTCACACCTCCTGCGCAGACGCCACAGCACCCCCACCAATACTACAGCCACTACCATCGCCGCTTTCACTGCTGCCGCGGAGGGCGCTCCTTTTTTCCTTCTCGCTCTCCGTGTGTGTGTGTGTTTGTTTGTGCTCGCCGCCATCGCTGACTTCTTCTGGCGGCGTGGGTGGGGGGATTGGCGGAGGAGCGCCCCCAAAGATGGAGCGCCCCGTGAAGACCACGTAGACAGACATATTCACATAGCCACAAACAAACAATGATGTGCGACACTCAGCTGGCAACTTAATGCGCATGACGCCCGAAGGATACAGCGAGGAAAGGAGACGTGGGTGGGAAGCACTGGCGGAGGCCGTCTCCCGTCTCTGGCGTCGTCCATCCGCCCACCCGCCTTCCCACATGCCCAAGCGCCCCTCCTTCCTTAAGGAAACACAAAGATTCTACATGATGTGACACGCGGTTGCGTAGCGCTTTCTAGCGGCGTCTTCCCTTCGCTCCGCGCGCTGCTGCACCAGCCGCCGCCGCCTCTTGTTGGCTTCCGCGCTCATCCGTTTGCGCACCTCCAGCACGACCTTGTCCGGCACCCGAAAAAGCCGCAGACGGATTTCCCCGTCCGTTAAACTCCCACCCGTCAGTGGGAACCACTGCTCGACACAGTTGAATGCCCCCTTGAAGCCCTGGCTCGTGGGCTGCGGCGTCGGCCTCCAGAGCTCGTCGAACTGCAGCAGGTCAAGCTCCACGGAGCCCAACGTGGCGTACTCGTAGACGAGCACACGGATGCGATCAAACTTGCGAACAAAAAAGAGCGCCGACGTTGCCGGGCTCTTTTCATTCCACCGTGTTTTGTCGCGGTGAATGAGGTACGGTGTGCGGAACGGGGGCGACTCGTGCGGTGTTATGGGCCGCTTGCCCGATGGCATGCCTCCACAGACCCACGCCTCCCCGTGACATTTGAAGCGGTGGGGAAGCGCCGGTCGCAGGTTGCGCACCTCCACGAACTGCAGCTGAAGGCCATAATATGTCAATATTGAACCCGACGCCTTCATTTCCTCCCACAGCAACGGGGAGGAACGGGCGGGAAAGGAGGCAAAGTGCCAGCTCGTAACTTCATCCATTACGCTGGGTGCGTGAGGTGGGTGCATCGCTCCTCCCAACATTGTGCCGCTGCCTCCAGTGTTGCAGCGATACCGGGCAATGCCATAGAGAAAGGGCATCAGCGAAGAAAAGAAATCCACCGTACTAACAGGGGTGTACTCGTGCAGAGGGAGGTATTCAAACAGTGGAACATTTTCCTCTGGCTCGCTCAGCCCATGATGATCAGCATGGTTCTGCTGAAACTGCTGTTGATCAAGGCGGCCACGTGGATACATGGCGTAAAAGGGAACCTCGCCCTTTTTGATCATGGCCCCCAGCAGAACCATACGCACAGGGTACATCTTTCCATCGGGCCCCGTGTAGGTACGGCAGATGGAGCCCCGTGGCCCCTCCTCGCCTTTATTCGCCTTCTGCCCCTTCTTCCATGCATGTTCCTCCTCTGCCTCATAGTGGATGTTCCACCGATCCACCTCAGACGAGTTGGGCCGCTCCGCCGTGCGGTTCTGTAGTCGCAGGTAGAGCTTTGGGACATCGAAGATACTCTTCAGGGCTCCTGCAGACCTGCCAAAGCTCTCCACGTAGGTGGCGCCAAAGAGAATCGTGTGCACCTCGGACGGCATGCGGTACATCATTAGGTCAATAAACTCCTCATCCCCGGTTGTTCCAAACCCGTTGAGGCTGTCCCCAGAGTGACGTGCGACGTGCGGGTGAACGGAATGCAGCTTCGCCTGCTTTGGGTGAAGATGGTCGAGGTAGTCGTTGTTTTCATCCAGCATCACCATGAACGCGTCGAGGTCGTGTTCGCCGTACCAGCCAACACCGAAGCGCACATCTGAGAGGGGCTGCTCCGTGTGCTGGAAATCATCCTTGGTGAGCGGGTAGTCAGGCAGCCGTTTCACCGCGTCACCGCGGGAATTGTGCTCGACGTTGAGGACGTCCAGCATGACGGGCAGCACGTCTACAAATGTGTAACCAAACGTGCGCACGTTGAGTTCACGCAGGTCCCACAGCTGCGGCTCCGCAGGGTTGTCAGTGAGAAGTGGGAGACGGCACAGCATGCAGGCAAGACTGGCAGTGCCGTCTCCGGTGGAGTGCTTGAGGTCAATCTCCCCCACCCGCTCGTTGGTGGTCTCGTTGACCACCTCCAACTTCACCCCTGGCAGGGTGGTGAAGTCGGCGCCGGTGTAGCTTGTGACGACGAGAAAGATGACTGAGACCTCCGAGGGTATCTTGTGCATCACAAACGTCACGGACTCGTCGCAGAACTCGCGACGCTTCCGTCGGCGCGAGGCGCGGTGGTCCTCGCCGAGGACCTCCTCCACCTCGTCCAGCTCCGCCTCTTCGTACAGGCGGGAGAAGAGCTCATCCATGATACCCATGCGCTGCACCTCATTCTTCTTGCTGTCCGTGCTGCTGCTGCGCAGTTGGTACTCCCGGCGCTTGGCGGCAAGGGCGAGACCGGGGAGTTGGTTCTCCTCCTCCCCGCCGATCCTGCTGTCTCCGCTCACAAACATGTAGGGAAGCTGCTGTGGGTCCACGAGCACGCCAGAGCTTCGCAGCGCGTCCTCGTCAGTGTCAGCGGGAAAAGGGTGGTTGAAGAAGACACAGTCCAGAAACATCCCCTCACTCGTGAAGCACACGGCGCTGAGGTCGAGATCGACGGGGTCAGCGCCGATGAAGTCCCACCGCAGCCCCGTCGACACCGCGATGTTGCTCGGGATGCGGAAAACCTTCTGCTGCATGTCAAACGCCATGCTTGACGGCCTGTCCTCTCACGCTCCCTCTCCCTCTCCAACTGCTTCCTGTACTTCCCACACTAACCCCGCACCGCACGTTATCCACGGCGTGTGTGTATTTCTGTGCGTACACGGAGGGGGATGCGGCAGCTGCAGGGCTCTTCACGCCTCAAAAACGTGCCGCGTCTAAAATTCCCCCGTCACAGACACGATGGGGACAAAAATGATTTTCTTTCTTTCCTTCTGAGCTCTTCTTCCCTTCGTTCCTTCTGTGCTTTCCTGCTCCCTGTGACTGGGGGAGCAGCCGGGGAAACAACAGCAACACGAGACGAAACTAACGGCAACCGCAACATTGAAGAAGACAAACGCAGTAGGGAAGCAAGCAGGCAGAACAAGACAACAACAACAGCGGGGGGATCGCCAAGGGCAACGTTGTGCCGCACCGCGGTGTGCCTCCCTCACACCCTCAAAAAGAAGGATCAGAGAATACAAAAAAAGAGGCGGATCGAAGAAACCAACAGCATGCAATGAGTCGAGAAGCGACCATCGGCACTTCTCCTATCTCCCCTCCTTCGCCTCACCCGTACCGCGCAGCCATATATATATAGCTGCGTGCCACCCCTTCTCTTTGCTCCCTCACACCGCCCTCCTCCTCCCTCTTCATCGCCCTCCGCTCCATGTTCATCACGCTGCCTCGCCTCTGCGTGGATGCACTACAGGCAAATGCAAAAAAAAAAAACATGCATTGAGTGTGTGAGTGTGCATGGTTTCTCACGGCCACCACGCAAATATATATATATATAAATATATACATATTTCTTTTTTATAGCAGCGGTGCCGCCAGCGCACATGTAAGGACCAGCACACACGCACACACGCCTGAGTGCGACATCACACTGGCGCATCGATTTACTTAACGAACGAGCGGCGCGAACAGCAGAACAGGCCGTCGAGGGAGACGTGGGGGCCAGCGAGGCGGGATAGTGACAGAGGGGGATGCTCTGTTGCAGTGCATCGGTTGTCTCCCTGCGACTCCTTCTACTTCCTGAAGACCCATCATTAGCGCTCTTCTGCCTCGTAGAGCATCATGTGATATATCTCTTTTTTTTTTCTCTCCCGCTGTTTCAGCTTTTTTTTTTTTCTTCTCAC
>NW_021705833.1:18538-48996 GCF_003719475.1 Trypanosoma rangeli
CACTACAAGGCAAAATTCAAAAAAAAAACAATGCATTGAGTGTGTGAGTGTGCATGGTTTCTCACGGCCACCACGCAAATATATATATATATATAAATATATACATATTCTTTTTTATAGCAGCGGTGCCGCCAGCGCACATGTAAGGACCAGCACACACGCACACACGCCTGAGTGCGACATCACACTGGCGCATCGATTTACTTAACGAACGAGCGGCGCGAACAGCAGAACAGGCCGTAGAGGGAGACGTGGGGGCCAGCGAGGCGGGATAGTGACAGAGGGGGATGCTCTGTTGCAGTGCATCGGTTGTCTCCCTGCGACTCCTTCTACTTCCTGAAGACCCATCATTAGCGCTCTTCTGCCTCGTAGAGCATCATGTGATATATCTCTTTTTTTTTTTCTCTCCCGCTGTTTCAGCTTTTTTTTTTTCTTCTCACTTCTTCTTTTCATATGCCCGTTTGTTCTCTTCCACCTCTTTTCCTCTTCTTAACAAGGCCGCTCTTGCACAAACTTAAAAATATATATCCTGAGGGGGTGGGGGCGTCGGCGACCGGTACGCACACACACACGCAGTGAGCCACAGGCAGACACCCTCGTGGATGGAGGCGCACAAAAAACAAAAATGACCAATGACATCCCACAAAAGCGACGCAAGAAAGAACATCCCCACAATGAGTATCCCTCTGGCTATCTGCCTTTTCCTTTTTCGCTATTGCGTGCGTGTACTTCTGCACAGGATTACACTCCACTTACAAGTCCTCCTTGTCACCGTCGGCGCCCGCGTCCTTCGCTTCTTCCGACTCCTTCACCTCCTCCGACTCCTTCTCATCTTCCGCTTCCTTCTCATCTTCCGCTTCCTTCTCATCTTCCGCTTCCTTCGCCTCTTCCGCTTCCTTCGCCTCTTCCGCTTTCTTCGCCTCCTGCTTCGTCTCAAAGGCCTTGAGCGCCTCTGCCTCCGCCTGCTTCAGGCTGCCGTACGTCTCCTTCACCAACTCCAGCACCTCCGCCACGTCGTCGCCAAGCACGATGTTCTTGAAGATGCTGCCTGACTCCACCTGCCAGATGTCAATTCCAACGTGTGCGAGCGGCTCCGGGATCTTGTAGAGGCCATCGTCCGGCTTGTACTCCGGGTTGGGAATCACTCGCGGCTTCCATTCCCCCTTGTACGCAGGGTTGGGGATCTGCCGCGGCTTCCACGCGCCCTTCGCCTTCGGGTTCGGGATCATCGGGGCCTCCCACGCGCCGTCCTCCGCGTCGTCCCAGTCTTCGGGTTTCTTCGCCTCTTCGTCCGGGATCATCTCGGGCTCCTCGTCCCAGTCCGCCGGCTTCTTGTCCTCTGGGTCGTCCATGGTCTTCTCGTCCACCCAGTCATCGGGTTTCTTGTCGGTCTCGTCCGTGATCTCGCGTGGCGGCAAAAGGCTCCAGTCATCCTCGAGGGCGCCCTTCGCCTTCGACTCGCCGTCAAGGAAGAACTCGTACGTGTTGTCCGTGGCGATGCGCAGGGTGTACACGTGCGTCAGCTTGTCATCTGGGAAGTGGATGTTCTTGGACCACTCGTGATTCTCCCCGTTGCGGTGCAGGATGATATGCACCTTGTTCTTTGCCCCGCAGCGGTCCGGGCCGAACATGAGCCAGTATTTCGTCTCACCGTTGAACTTCTCCGCATCCATCGCGGGGAGCAGCTTGATGTAGCCGCCGCCGCACTTCAGATCCTGCCCGTGCTTCACCGAGAAGGAGACCACAAAGTCCTTCCCGTCGTTGGTGATGGGTGTGGGCAGGGCCGTCGAGAAGGCGTAAAAGCGGGCATCGTCCATCAGACGGAGGCCTTTGCTCTTTTCTGCGTCCGCGTAGAAGTCGCCCGCCGACAGCTCCACCTTGCCGAGATCATCGCGGTACTTGGAGGGGGTCCAGTGATCAAGGCTCTTGAACTCCTCATGGAAGTACACCGTGGCATCTACGGCCGCCAGCGTTGCAAGAGCCAGAAGGGCACACACAAGAATGGCAGCAGGCATATCTTGTAAATGTTTCCCTCTCTTTACCTCTTTTTTTAAAAAAGTTTATTTACTCCTTCGCCAGATGGGCGTACGTCTGTGTTTTTGTTTATCAATCCCTGGAAACGAGCGGAAGCAAGCAAACCAACAATAGTCATAACAGTGAGGAGGTGGAGGAGGCGGCAGTGGCAGTTATCATCCCTCCCCCCTCCGCTGGCCTCGCGCGGTCCCCCGATGGGCGTTGATTCATCGCGTGGAGCCAATAAGGAAGAAAAAAAAAAACTCTCCCTCACTCCCACGCACGATAAATGAAAACAGTAACGACAAAAAAGGCAACAAGATAAAAACGGCAAAAAACCAGCATGGGACTCAGTAGCAGAAACGCTTCAACCACATCGGCCGTCCAGGGCCGTCAGACACACCATTTTGGGTCCGCGCGGTAACGCCACGCACCACCGCCACAGCCTCCAGCGCCGGCACCGCCCCGTAGCGCACTGCATCCGGTGACGGTGACGGTGATAATGCCAAGACGGGTGGCGATGAGGCTACTCCTGCCGCTTCCACTGTGGGGGCGGCATGGACCGGGCTAGGGTGGAGTGGCATGCCGAGCACCCGATGGCCCTGCAGCTCCCGCTCCACAAACGGCCGAAGAATGTCCTTCACGCGGCCCCGCACGGCACGTTTCACCGTCGTGCGCACATGTTCACGGAGTTTTGCCTCCCACGACGAAAGCAACATGGCCTCCTCCTGCAACAAACGCCCTACCGCCTCCGCAGTGAGGGACGAAGTGGTGCCAAGGCGAGAGGCGGCCAGTGTGCTCAGTGCCGTTTGCAGCTCTTCAACGAGACTCTCGGCTTTATGAACAACACTGCGTACCTCTTCCTCGACTGTCCGGCGAATTCCCGCAACAGTGCGCGCGGTGTCGTTCTTCCACTCCTGTGATGCACGCTGAAAGGCGTCCTGCATCTCGTCCAGCAGGCGTTCTTTAAAGTTGAGCGCCTCCAGAAACTCTCCCGCGTCTGGCGTTGTGTTGACAGTTGAATTCCCTGCGGGAGCCACTTGTGCCAGCTGCATCTTCAGTGCCGCCGTCTCCCGCTCTGACTCTTGCCTCCACTGCGCGTGGGCCGCCTGCATGCGAGCAATGTCAGATTCGTACATGGTTCGTGTTTCGTCTAGTTCAGTCTGCAACCGTTGAATCGTGCGATCTCGCAACAACAGCTTCTCCTGCATCGTCGCGACGGTGTCCTGCATTCTAGCCGCCGCCGTCATTCCCCTCACCACCGCCTCGGTGTGCGGCTCAAACGAGGGCGCACCGTGCCCTGCAACAGCATCGGGGTAAGAAGAAGAAGGCTCTACTACGGTGCGCCCTTCTGGGCGCTGCTCCGGCAGTGTGCGGCGGGCCTCTAATGACTGTAGTGCCTGCTGAAACGCTCTCTGGGCCTTGAGTGAGTTCCGAAGGCGGTTTTCCTCCTCGCGGCTCAAGCGTGTCTGAAAATCCACAAGGGATTCTGCACCATCACGTCCCAAGGAGGTTCCCTCCTTCGCCGCCGCCTCCTTCAGCATGGGCGGTCGTGCGCTGCGGCCGCCCATGTACGGCTGGAGCACCGGATCGCTGCGGAGGCGCTGCAGCTCCGTGAGAAGGGCTTCTGTACTCCGTGGCTCGTCGCCATCACGAACCATCGCTGCAAGCGGCCGCGGCCGCGGCTGCAGAGAAGGGGGAGGAATGAGAGACTGTTTGCAGGAAATCAAATACATAAGGAAAAATCAAAAAAAAAAGACATAAAAGAGGAAAAAAAATAAATAAATAAAACACACGCAAAAAAAGTGGTGTGAATCGGCGCATGAGTGGGCCACCGTGCGTGCCTGTAGGTGTCCACTCACGGCGCGCAGGCATCGTACACACAGCAGAGGTAGGCGGACAGCTGCCGGGGAACAAAAAAAATGCAGGGAGAAATATGCGCCGCTTATCAAATTTGACTCTCCAGCAGTTAACACACACACACACATAGATACAGAAAGAAAGCATCCTTCGGCAGCACTATGCGTCTTCCTCTTTTTTTCCCTCTCTCTCCTATGTCTCTTCACAGGCAGAACATCCTGCCAGTTTTTTTTTTTTCTCCTTCTTCTTGTCTTTTAGTTTTGCTTTCGGTGGCAAAATGCGCCGCTAGTGGTGCTCCTCCTCCTCCGCATCCTCTGGAAGGGAGAAGTCACCGACGGGAGGCGGCAGGGCGTGTGGCCCCGGCGACGTCGGCACGTAGCTTGGGGAGTCCTCCCCCTGCTGCAGCCACGCCTGCGGGTCGACGCGTGAGGTGCTGGTGCGTGACGCCGCCACGGAGCGCCGTGCCGTGTACGCTGAGTAGGCGGGCGACAGCGTCGGCACGTACGACGCGGACTGCTGTGACTCCGAGTCACCGCTGCACTGGTACGGCTGCGCCGCCACACTCGACATGACGGAGGGCACGTATGCTGGGGAGAGGCCGCCGAGGCGACTGTTACCAAACGCCAGCTGCGGCTCGTGGTGCGGGGACGAGTGGACGGACGGCATTGCCATGCTGGACTGCAGGTGAAAGGAGGAGGCCTCGCTGTAGTCCATGCTGCCGGGCACCACCGAGGGGGCCTGCATGGAGGCCGGGTTGTACATGCTCGCCGACGGCATGACGCTGTACGGCTGCGAGGCACTTGGAACCCGCACCCGCGGCTCCCCCACGCCCATCGCGGGGTACGCCTGACTGAAGTGCGCCGCGCTCGCCTCATGCACCCCGCCGTAGAGCGTTGACGCGGTGAACGGCGCCGCCAAGGAGCTGCCACCGACGCCCTCACGGAAGAACATACTTGTGTCGTTCACAAAGGGTGTGGCCTCGTGGTGCTTTGCGTGGTGCGGCATGGACGACGGCAGGTTCTGGGTTGAGGCAAGGCCGTGGTAGACGTTCACGTCCTTGCCGGGAGCCACGGCATCCTCCTGCGGCACCGCCTGCTGCAACGCCGCCATGTTCAGCACGAGATCAAAGAGACCCGTGCCAATGCGGGCCTGGTTACCAAGCACAAGGTTCGCCGACACACCACGCACGGGATCCCGCTCACCAAATGCCGCGGCGGCCATAAGAACCTTCACGGTTTCCTCAAACGAGCAGCGCATCAGCGGCCCAGACGTCTCAGAGCGGTTAATACCAACGCGGGAAACGGCCATCAAATACCCCCGCTGGCATATCGTGTCCACCAGTATGGTGTAGTGCCGGTAGTTAATGTTAAGACCATAGGCAAGGTAAGCCTCCCGCAGCTCGTGCAACATCTTGTAGCGTGCCGCCTCAATGCCGAGCAAGCTGCAGACCTCAGGGACCTTGTTGCTATTCGTGCGGGTGGCGTTAATGATGTTATTGCCCTTCTCGTCCACTATGCCAATGAAAGTGCGGCGCAGTGCAGTTCCGTCCGTGTCAATCAACCACGTCTTCTCACCTGTCATCTTCCCTGTGGCGGGGTCCACGGTGAACGTCGTCCTGTCCTTTAACAGCGCCTTGCGTACGCCAGGGATACCGCGCAGATGCACACGCGCCAGCAACTCCGGGATGGCCTGCTTCAGCCGCGGAATGGAGTCGGCGCCGTCGTTCTTCTTGGGCCGCATGCGTATTGTGCGCTCCTTTGTATCATTTGCCATGCCTGTCTCTATCACGTAGCCGTCGTCCACGCGCAGGATCGCCTGCTTGACGTCCTTCATATTGAGCGCTTTATCGACAAACATGTCAGCGTCGAGTTCGAGTCTCGCAATCCATGGGGAGCCGTTCTCCACCTCCTGCAGCCGCACCCGCTCGTCGCTCTCGTCCATGACGCTCCACTCCAGCTCCAGGATGGCACGGTCCGCCTCCACCACCGTCTCCCGTGGGTCCGGGTCGTAGATGAACTGGATGCGCTTGGTGACGCTTTCCAAAGTGCAGTACTCGATGAGGTGCTGAGCCTGCTGCGCAGTGCGCTTCTTGTCCCAGGGCGGGTACAGAGCAACATTCATGCTCGCATGTTTCTGGTTCCGTGAGACGTTGAGCAGTTCAAGCAGTCGTGGAACGCCAAGCGTAACGTTTTTGGAGGAAATACCCGCATTGTGAAATGTGTTGAGTGTCATCTGCGTCGCCGGCTCCCCGCAGGACTGCGCCGCGATCGCCCCAATGTTCTCGCCAGGGGAGACGAGCGACTGTAGGTACTTGGTGCGTATCTCCTTAAGCAGGTACTCAAAGGCCTTATCGTTGAGTTTATACTCTTTCAGCACCCGCTTGGAGGCAAGCATCTGGCGCAGGTGAACGCCAAACAGTGTCAAGGCATTCTCAATCCGTTGCCGGCTGAGCACGTTGTAAATGCGGCCATCCACGCCCTTGTGGTAGCACGGGAACAGCTTCAGCATGTCCTCCTGCAGCTTTCGCACGTTGTCAATGATGGTGACGGGGCTGAGGTTAGAGACCTGACTGCGCTTGCCCATGGTACTCCGCGCGTTCTGGATGAGCCGGCCAATGTTGACGGGGAGGTTCAGCTTCAGCTTCTCCCGCTCCTCCAGGTCCATCATTCTGCGTGCCCAGTCGCGATCGGCCATAAGCTGATCAAACTCGCCCTGGAGCTTCCGCACGTTCTCTGGATCCGCGCGCAGCATTCGTTTCACGTGCGGGTCCATGTAGGTGCCACCCACCTTCTCGTTAAACGCACCCGTATCATCGTACTCGTACTTGTACGTGCCCTCCATCTCCTTGTTGTCCCGAAATGGCAGCGGAAACAACTGGCCACCCTCAATCCGAGCCCCGTCCAATCCGTCTTCGCCGTACATGAATTGAATGAGTTCCTGATTGGCGTTGCGCACAGTGCCGTCATAGGCGGCGTGAACGTCCTCGAGGGCCTTGATGAGTTTGCGCTGCAGGTACCCGGTGTCGGAGGTCTTGACAGCCGTGTCAATCAGCCCTTCTCGCCCTGCCATTGTGTGGAAGAAAAACTCGTGCGGCTTGAGCCCCTCCACGTACCCGCGGTTTGCCATGCCGCGCGAGGTCTCCCCGTAATCGTCCAGCATGAAGTGAGGCAGAGTGCGGCGGCGAAAGCCAAACGGGATACGGCTGCCCGCAACGTTCTGCTGGCCGACGAAGACGGCAATCTGGCAGATGTTGAGGTCCGTCCCTTTGCTGCCCGCCTCAATCATCACCTTGAAGCTGTTCGTGCGGCGCACGTTGCTCAGGGCCTTTTTAGCCGCCTCCTCACGGCACTTGTTCAGCGCGCTGTTCACGTCAGCCTCGAAGGACTGCAATAGCGTCATGCCGGCCTTCCGGTTGAGCGTGCGGTTGTTGGCCGCCGCCCCAATCTTCTCGACGTTCTCACGCGTCTTCACCAGCACCTCGTTCATCTGCCGCAGCGTGTCCGAGTCCGCGACGGTGTCCTGCACCCCGACACTGAAGCCAAAGTTGATGAGGAAAAAGGTTGTGATACGCTGCACCCCGTTGATGAAGCGTGCCACCTCGTCCGAGCCGCGTTCGTTAAAAATGACGTGGATGAGGGAGCCAGGAGCGGCACCGACGATGCCTTTCGTGATGGGCCCGCAGAGCAGCTGCCCGCGTCGGATCATGATGCTGGAGTCGTTGTGCGGGAAAGGCGGCCGGTCCTGCGGCGTCGCCGGGTGGTTCACCTCCGGAAGAATGAGGGAGAAGACTTGTTTGCCTGTCCACAGTGGGCGTGGCTTCAGTATGGCTGGCACAGGCAGCTGCCAGAGGTCTAACCAGAGCGCCACACTCTGCACAAAGTACTTGTCGAGGAAGGTGTCCTTGTCGGTGAGGCGGTAGCTGCCGAGGAGGCTGTCCTGCACAATGCCCATGCACGGGGCAGACTTGTTGGGGGACACGAAGTTCTTCGGCACCATCATCATCTCAATCAGCTCCGCCTTTGTGAGGAGGCTCTGCGGCGCATGCAGATTCATCTCGTCCCCGTCAAAGTCTGCATTGTACGGCGTCGTGCACGAGAGGTTGAGACGAAAGGTGTTGTAGTTCAACACTCGCACGCGGTGACCCATCATACTCATGCGGTGCAGCGTAGGCTGCCGGTTGAAAAGCACAACGTCGCCGTTGATGATGTGCCGCTCCACAACGTCGCCGATGTTGAGCGTCACCTTCGACCGGTCCCGCCGCAGCGCGAGTTTAGTGGTGGTGCCATTCGGGTGGTGAATGTAGTTGGCCGAGGGGTACACCGGCCGGCGCACGAACTCCGTCAGCCGCTTCTTGTTGACGGAGTTCACGCGCTCCGGGAAGGTCAGCGTCATGGCAACGGAGAAGGGCACACCCACCTCATCCACGTCGATGTTTGGATCGCCGGTAATGACGGTGCGGGCGGAAAAGTCCACGCGCTTCCCCATCAGGTTCCCGCGCAGGCGGCCGTACTTTCCCTTCAGACGCTCCGTCAGTGACTTGAGCTTCTTCGTATCGTTCACCTTCGTCGGCTTGTAGTACGTGGAAGCGTTGTTGAAGTACGTGGCCACGTGCTCCTGCAGCAACGCCCGGCTGCGGTCCACCGCCGCCTGCACGTCCGACTCCTTGTCCTTCCGCAGCTGATTGTTGCGCTTCACGATGGACATGATCTGGTGCGTGAGTTCGTCGTCGGACTTGAGGCTACCAAAGGAGATGGCAGGACGCACCTGCGGCGGGGGCACCGGAAGGACTGTCAGCACGAGATCGCGTGGGTGGCAGCGTAACGCGTCGAAGCCCATCAACCGCGCGTCCTCGTCGGAGATGCGGTCGAGCACCTGACGCGCGGTGTCGGCGTGCCACACCATGTCCTGTTCCTCCAGCGTTGCCTTGATGATAAGGGTGGGGTAGATGCCGAGGTAGCGGCCGATGCGGGGCTGCGTGGCACCGCACCCCCGCGCTGCAGCCGCCTCCTCAGGAGTGGCGGCGTCGGTTGACATGCGGCACTTCATGCCGCACATCTTTGCCACCTGCCGCAAGCGATTCACACCGGTGAGGTGCTGCAGCCGCGTGCGCATCTGCGGGTCGCTGGTATCCATGAGGAGGGCACCGCAGGACTTGCACACGCACTTCAGCACCTGCAGCACAATGTCAAAGGGTCCAATGTTAAAGACGGGCTCTGCGAGTTCAATGTAGCCAAAGTGACCCGGGCAGTCCGGATGCTTCCGGTGGCACGTCTCGCAGGCGAACTCAAAGTCGGTGGTTCCCATGCGAAGGTCATTGATGCCCCCACGCACAGGCTGGCCGCGTTCGTAGGACTTGGCGTGCTCCACGAGGCACACGGCGTAGTCTTTAATCTGCTTCTCCTTGAATATCTCAAACTGCACCTCTACAACCTTCTGCAGGTCCATCTGCGACGGCGGTAGTGGGGCCCCGCCGGACATTTTTTACGCTTCCACCACTCGCGTCGTGAGAGACTAGCAGCAGCAGCAGCAGCAGAGGAAGAAAAAGAGGAGGAAGAGGAGAACAGATGGGCAAGGCAGCAGGCAAATACACAGGCACAAAGGCCCCGAAAGAAAGACGTAGGCAAACTGCCAGTTCAGTGGAGTACGCAAACCCTTGGGGCGTGCAAGGCACGTGTGCGGAAAAACCTCGTAGCATGAAAACAGAGAGACGGAAGAAAAAAAAAGATAACAGTTCCATGGTGGTGGAGACAGGCGCATTTTGAAAAAAAAACAAGTAATTAATCCAACAAATAAAAAAAAAAGCGAACTGAAGGGGGAACGCTGCAACTACTCATCGTCACTGCACATCGGCACTTCCTCTACTTCCCTGCGCTCCCCTTCCCCGTCACTGCAGCCGCCGCCACATGTACCATCACCGTTGCAGGACCACAGCGCCAGCGCTACTTGTTATCCCATCTGCAAGCTGCGAGCCTCCCACGTGTGTTGGTGGTGGGAGGAAGACAGGAACAAAGGAATACATTTCTATGCGGGCACGCAGCGAGAAAGAGGGAGAAAAAAATACGGGCAAAAAAGGAACGCCTCCACACACTTCAGGATAAGGCGTGGCGGCACACAGACATGATGACGGCGCTCACCGCCACCGATGCTGCCGCATAAATGTACGCCGACCGACGATGGCCAAGACTATACATTGCGACGATCTCGTTGATAAATGAGGATACAGTCGAGAGCGACCCGCAGAGCCCATTCATCACAATTTTGCACCAAACGTTGCCTTCATGTCGGAAGTGGTAGTCTGTAATCCCCATCAGCAACACCGCGATGAAGTTAGCGGTAAACGTGCCGACCGGCAACCGCCAAAAGCGACCCGTTCCGTTCAGCAGGTGGCCCAGCGCGTAACGTGGTACGGCGCCGAGCGGGGCGATGATAACGGAGCGACGGTCGATGAGGCTCACGTCCAACAGGCCACGACGCACAGCCACCTCAACCGCGATGGGAATCCCCACCGCCATCACAACTGAGAGGACAAGAAAAACAATGTTGGCGAGGTGCAGTTGCCTCCTGCTGTGCTCGACAAGGCTGTTGCTGGTACTCAGACTGACTCTACGCCTCCGCGTCAACCCCGTAACTGCTCGCAGCATAGAGACAGTGTCATGGCCCCAAAGAAGGAAGACAAAGGGGATTGTCAGGCCGGAGAGGAGCTCACCAAAGTCGAGGGCGGCGGTATCACGCCCCACCGTGTCCAGCATCCAGCTAGAGAAGGTTGTCAAGGAGCCGCAAAAGCCAGTCAGGAGGCTGCGAAAGATCCATGGAAAGGTTTTACTTTGCGTCTGGATGCTTGCCGTTGCCTCAATGAAACCCATCAGAAAGCAGCCAATACAATTTGCGCCGAAGGTGGTGTACGTCGTTAGGAAGCCGTGACGTGGCAGGCACCGCCCTATCTTTAGCCGCAACGCTGTTCCTGCAAGTGACCAGCACGCCACACCAATAACCGCCGCCACATGGGTCACTCGTCCATCGTCCAGGATGCTCTTCGGAGGCATCGAGGGCACATCTGGCACTGTGCCGCCCTGTTGTACGGATGGGGCCGGGAACGCTATGGGCTCCGCCTCAAGCTCCCTCGTCTCCGCCTCCTCCTCCGCGTGCAACTCTGACGCATTTTCTTCCACCTCAAACGGAGGCAAAGGCCTCGGGACAAAATACATTCTACCTGTGCTGCATGTGTTTTACGTCAAGCAACGCAGGGAACAACAATAACAGAAAGTGCTGCAGGTGCAAAGCGAGCCACCCCATACCTGCCCACACACGCTGTGGGACGCCGTGACGCAAATAGAAGGTGGAAGGGGCGGCAACAACATTTGTGACAGCAACAAAAGCCGTCAGTAGGTGGAAAGTAAAGACGTACAATTCAGATATCAGTGGGTATTCCACGACGGCAGCACACGGCTACGCAGCAGTTTCTCCACCCCCTCGCACACCTCAGCAGGCGACATGGTTCCCACAAATACGGCGTACACCTCTACCACACGGTCCCCCGTCGGTGCGTCGCACGTGAAATCCGGCAGTAGCATCGGGCGCAGCACCAGGTGCGGTAGAACAGCAGCGGGGAGACTCCCGCGTGGGTTGAGGGAACCCAAAATAGACTCCGTGCCTCTTGTCGACGTCCCATACCCTTCCAGTGGCGCTGGCTGCGGGGACGACGAGGATGACATTGCCGTGGCCGCCGCTGCGGGTGGCGCTGGTGGTGCGGATTCACCACCGAAGAAAAAAAACGACTTCTTCCTCCTTCTGGTGTGCGGAGTCGGCGGAGCGTGGGATGGCGGTGGCACCTCCTTTGTGGCGGCCCTGTGCAGGTTGCAGACGCAGTAAAAGAACTGCATCCCGAGGTGGCCCCACAACCCTTCCGAATATCCGGCCTGCATCAGTGCGTGGGAGCGGCTGACGTTCAGCGCAACAAGTCGCCGTAGCGTCTCCACCGCATTTTGCACATGTGCGGGCTGCTCGTGCATCATGCGGTGGAAGCTGGCAACGACACCCTTGTTTGTTCGGCGGTCGACGGCGACAAAGTGAATCAACCCAGGGATCTCGTACGACTCCACCGGAGGGGAGAGTAGCCACTGAACGCAGTTAAAGCTAGTCTCAACGCTGCCGAGGATGTCGCGCGTGAGCTGCGACAACGCACGCCTGTTTGCCATGGTGGGGGAATGAGGCTGCCGCTGCCCCTCCTCACGCACCCGCTGCGGTGGAAGGTACAGCAAACACACGCCGTAGCCACAGGGGCAGGTTTCCAGAAGGGGTCCCTCGCCCGCGGCGTCGCTGCTGTCCTGCGGCAGTGCGGCCCCCGCCGAGATCCACTGCAGCTGCATGGCACCAACCACGTCGGAGTTGCGGAGGCAGATGTTGTCAAGCTGAAAGGTCCGGCCCTCAATGGCGTCGAAGTCCATGTCCACATGGTGGTACTCATTGCGAGCCACACGTGGACGACCTTCAGCCGCGGCCTCGTCGGTTCCCCGCGCAGCGTTCCGTCCCGTCATGAGTGCCAGCAGCTCGTCGTAGGCAGCTTCAAAAAACGACGCCCGGGAATACTCACCGACGGTCCCTTGTCGCAGCGCCTCGGTGTACGTCTGGATGACCCGCCGCGCCGCCTGACGGCTCACATTGTGGCGATGAATGCCAAACCGCCGCAGTCGCCGCTCAAGCTCGCGCAGCCGCCGCTCCCGCGGCGAGACGTCGTAGCAGCTATACTGCATTGGCGCGGAGAAGAAGGCGCAGGTCACAATGTACGCCAAGTACCGATCCGAGTCAAGCAACGACACTCGTTCAACACCACCAGCTCTCGCCGCCTCCTCGCTCCACCGCGGGGTGGTCTCCAGCACAAGCTTGTGGCCAAGCAGCACAGCAATGTAGCTCGGTGGCTGGCAGCCGGCCGCATCCTGTAGGAGAGACTGACGCGCCAAATCGTCTAAGAGACCACCGGCATCGGGGCTCGCAAAACCCGTTGCGATGATGGCCGGACGCACAAGCCGTTCAGTCGTCTGGCACAGAAGCGAGACGTCGTGTAGCCCGAGACGAGACTCCAGGTAAAGCAGTGTCTGCTTCAGCACAGGGGCGTTGGGGCCGCCCCGGCGCGGGTCAATGTTGAGGAAAAGGCACAGCTCACCCACGAGCGCCGCCACGCGCAGCAGCGTCGCAGCACTGTAGCCGTCGTCGCTTCCGACAACGACGACGAGCGTATTCAACGCCTCCGCATGGGCGTTATCTTCCTCGGCGTCCTGCAGCGGATAACGATAGATAGATGCGTGCTGGCACGGTGAAAACGGTGACGCGTCGGCGGATGCGTTTTCCCCCCGCTTAGACTCGCCCATGCACTGCAGCATGTCGTCGAGCGCACCAACCCGCAGGATCGCCACCGCCGCTTTGCCCAGCGTGAGCGATCGAGCCCGCAGCCGTCCACGGCTGTTTTCTAACAGCTGCACGGTAAATCCATGCAGCTCCCCGGAGGCGCCCACCCCCACGGAGAAGGAGCCGGGCGACGAGACCGATAAGTACCGCATCACTTTCTTTGTGTCTTTTCTCTCTTTGCCGCCTCCTCTCCACTCCGCTGCAGCCCTGCTGGGGGAATCACGCGCACACGCACGCACGAACGCATAGGGAAAGGGAGAGAAGGATGGGGGTGCAGCTATGGGCGGCCAAAAATGAGGGAAAGACCCGAAGGCAACCGACGGCCAACACCCCTTTGAAAAAAGGAAACAAAAAACAAAAGACACGCAACAACAACAAACAGGTGCGTAGCGAAGAAGACAGTGTTTTTACTTAAAACTGTTTAACAAATTGATGCAGCAGTGACAACACGTAGTTGGTGGAAATTAAGTGGGTCGCGGAAAGGGAGGCGAGCAGATACATGACACCCGAACGCCTCCTAAAGCCCCTTCTCCCCCCACTCCCAAGGCAGCTAAGCGGAAGCAGCGACGCAGCAACACTACAAATAAAGACGGCATCACACACACATAAACAAACCGATACAAAACGAGGAAAACAGAAAAAAAACAAAAACAAAAAAAAGAGGCCTGTAACGTGTCTCATTTTTTTTTGTCCTCTCTGCTCTTCCTTTGCGTCTTGTTTTCGTTCGTCTCGCTTCGTCCCCCGCAGCTCAGAAGGAGTACCGAAGCATGGTGTTGGTGGGCTCAATCTGCGCAAAGCTGCAGGTGAGGTTTTCATCGACGATCATGAAGGCACCAGCGTTGTCAAACTCGCCGCAGTAGTTGGGGGCCGAAAACACCGTGACGAGGCGGCGGGCGGCGAAGAACTCGTAGCCGGCATCCACCACCTGGTGGGCTCGGCATATAAGATCGAGGTCAAACTCTTTTAATGTCTTCTGCACAATGTCGTGGCCAAACGTCCATGAGACGCCGCGGTCGTTTTCGCCCCAGCCGTTGCAGTCGCCCGGATCGGCCCAGAGAAGGTCGCAGATGAGGCCGCTGTCGGGCACGTCGGTTGGACGCAGAATACAACGAATTTGGTCCAGGTGCTTCAGCTCCGGGCTCAAGCCGCCGTGCATGCATAAAATACGCTCCTCAACTAGTGCAGCCACCGGCATGCAGTTAAACGTGTCCGTGAACTGCTTCCACAGCCGCACGCTGTAGCGTCGCTTGCACTCATCAAAGAAGCCATAGATGCGGTTGATGCTGCTAGACTCATGGTTGCCGCGGAGCAAAAAAAAGGATTCTGGGAAACGCAGTTTGTACGCCAGCAAGAGACAAATGGTTTCAAGGGACTGGTCGCCCCGGTCCACGTAATCACCGAGGAAAAGGTAGTTGGCCTCCGGTGGATAGCCGCCAAGGTCAAAGAGACGTAGCAGGTCGTGGTACTGCCCATGCACATCCCCACAAATGCGGACCGGCGCCACCACCTCCAGAAGCATAGGCTGTGACATGAACATCATACGTGACTCCATGACAAGGTAACGCACCTCAGCCTCTGACAATTTCTTCTGAGATGTCAGGGCGTTTGGACTCCATGATGAATCCATCGCCTGTGTTTGCCTAAAGGCACTAAGGCGCGACTGACGAGTGTATTTGCGTTCATGCTCAAGAGACACCTCGGAAGCCACGGCAGCAGCGCTATTATGAAAGGGGTGCATCAACAGCCGCCCGATAATGTCGTCTAGATTCATCGCTATCCCATGCTCTTTTGTCATTTCAATGTGTCTCCCTTTTCCTCACACCCCGGTGAACCCCTAAGTTCGATCTTTTACGCACACACACACACACACTTGCTCTCGCTCGCTGGTGCGCGGTGTGTCGTGTTTGTTCCCTCACGCCTCACCCCCTTCCCTCGCCGTGTTGAGCTCTTCCTTGGCTTGGTGATTTGCCCAGTTGTTTCCTTTTCTTTCTCCCCCCTTTCTTTCAGCTCTAACAACTCCTCCTCCCCCTTGCGGCGTTTCGGTGGCGCAGTCAGTGGTACAGGCAGCGCAAGAACCAGAAGCTCCTCCTCTCCCCACTGCAGTAAAAGGTGCAGTAAAAGGGGACGTCTATACGCCGCGGTATACGTGGAAGACCTGTCGCCGCACTACTCACCTCCGCCCTTCCTGCGGCCAGCCGAGATACGCCCGTGCACCCTCCACGTTTCCCTCCTCCTCTCTCTCTGTTTGTGTGTGAGGTGCGTGAGCGGCAGTTTTTCCGTGTGCAACAAGACAAAAAGGGAAAAGAGAAGGCGAAAATGAGTGTTGACGGTGAGTGAGTGAGTGAGTGAGTGGTAGTGGCAAAGAGATGCACACGGCGTGTGCGAGAGAAGCGGAGAGGATGAAATATATATATATATATAGAGAGAGAGAGACGGGAGTGGCGTGGGCTCGCACGCACAGGATATGAAATAATAATAAAAAAAACAATCACACAACACACTGCAACTAGCAGGCGAGGGAGAAGCATCACGTTGAGGTTGAGGTGGCAGAATAGTAGTTGCGATCAGTGGAGGCCCTTTTACCTGCGCCGCCCGCCCGCTCCTCTAAGAGGTCATTAATGACGCCAAGGTGCATCTTCGCCATATCCACCTCGTCGGAGTGCAGAGCCGACGCCTCGTCGTCAAACTCCCCAATGTACTCGCGCCCACGGCTGAAGTGCGGCGGGTGCCACACCTTCAGTGTCGCGTCTGGGGTGGTGTTGGGCTTCAACGAGGAGCGGCCGAGAATCATGCAGATGCATTCAACGAAGCCCTGCACCACGGACGGGTAGGATGCGGTCAAGTTCAGCAGCTCATACACCGAGTCCGAACGCAAGATGGAGAGCGACGCCACCTCAATGATGCTGCCTGCGTGTGGGCCGAAGGCGCGAACACCGAGCAGCCGCTTCTCCCTGTCATTTGTTACTATGACCTTGCAGAATCCTGTTGTGTTGCCCATGGCAAGGGCGCGGCTCAGGTGTCCGTAGCCGTAGTGCGCCACGATATAGCCCATACCAGAGGCGCGGCACTGCTGCTCGTTGAGTCCCACACGCGCCAACTCCTCGCCCAGAAACAATATGGTTGACAGGTTCTTCAGCTCCTTAGCGTTGACGGGCCTCGCTGGCTTCTCACTGTAGATGTGGTCAATGGAGCCGCGACCCTGCGCCTCCGCCAGGTTCACAAGTGACCGGCGATCACAGACGTCACCTATGGCGTAAATGTGTTTGTGGGGCAGGCACCGGTTAAAGGCGTCCACGCCCAGCCGTCCATCCGTCACTTTACATAATGTGTTCTCCAGACCAAGCCCTACAATATTTGGTACACGACCCACGCAGATTAGCGCACGCTCCGCCTCGTGGGTCTCCACATGCTTTGCAACGCCCGCCTCAGACTGCCGAATGCTGTAGATGCAGCCCCCCACCTCCCCTTTGTCGCCCCACGACTCCAGGTCGAAAAGGGTGCAGTTGTGGTAAATCGTCACGCCAAGCCGTACGAGTTGGTCCTCCACGTACTGCGAGATGTCCTCGTCTTCCATCGGCAAGATACGCGGGGTGTGATCAAGGAGGGACACCTTGGTGCGACCCAGGCGAGCGAAGATGCTGGCAAACTCACAGCCGACCGCCCCAGCACCAACAATCACAAGGCTTGAGGGAATCGGAAGCCGCATGATGGTGTCCGTCGTCACAATACGCTTACCGTCCACAGTGATGTGAAAGTACTTGTGCGGCACCCCACCAGTAGCGACAATGAAGTAGTCCGCGTGGATCACATTGTACTCACCGGTTGCGGTGCTGTGCACATCCAACTCATGTGGGGAGGAGAATATCCCCTTGCCGAACACAAGTGTCACCCCGGCGCTGCGTAAACCCCCCACCACCTGCTGCTCCCGAACTTCACTAACACTCTGCAACGTCTGCTGCACCCGTGCGTCGCTGATTTTGCCCTGCAAACCTTGGACAACGTCGTCGTCAAACATGCGCCGCGCCACCGGCGCCGAGAGAAACGAGGTGTACTTGGACATCTCCCAAAGCGTCTGCGACTGCAGCGTGCCATCCCAGAGGTCGGCGCCACCGATGCGTTTGGCCTCGACAAGGCAGACACGTTTGTTGTAGTCGACGGCACGCAGCGCAGCGGCAACACCGCCGGGACCGCCACCAATGACGCAGACGTCAAAGTGAGGCAATTTGGATGTGATCCGTGTCACCTCGACGGGCCCTACGCGCCACGCCCACGATCTCCGCAGCATCGCACGGCAACACGGAAGGGGGGCGGGAGAAGGGGGAAAAAGGTCGTTTGTCTTCTTATTTACCTTTTTTTTTGCTTTGTTTTATTGCGCTTTTATGTGGATCCTACTTTGCTGTACGGCTGTAGCTTCGGATGGGGCCCAGCCAAGACGGACCACAAAGAGTCCACTGAAGCAAGTGAGGCGTGTGGTGCGTGTGAACACCAATTGAAACAGCAGTGAAACAACAACAAACAGAGATGAAAGTGAGGAAGGGAAACGCCACCACACGCAGAGAGGGCAACAAAGGAAGGGAGAAAGAGAGAAGGAGTGTGGGAAGCGGGGAGGGCAAAGCAGGCGCGTAGGACATTTAGATGTGCTCATGTTGATCTTTTGCACCACATGTACGCTCACCATTGTGCCTGCGCACCGCCCCACGCAACACCCGCCAGACTTCGTTTGTGCGCCTCGCCTTCAAAAATGTCCAAGGGAAAAGAAGAAAGAGCCGGGGTGAAGGGGACCGCCGTCGGAGGCAGGTGCGTCAATGGACGCCTTTTCTGCACGGGCGACAGCGCCACGCTCCACTGCCTCTGCCACCTTCTTCGCCGCTCGAAGCTCCGCTGTTGAAAAGTAGGAGGCCCTTTCACGGAAGCAACGCTTCTCCTCCAGCATGTTCCTCCCTTCATACGGGGCCGCCGGACACTCGGCGAGCACATTATCCGTCCCCGACGCGGAGGCGTAGGCCCGACCGCGTTCGTAGTCGGGCGGTGTCCATTCGTAGCAGATAAGGCCAGGAAAGGAGCCCGGCTTCAGCGTGGAGGAGTCCAAGATGACGCAGAGGCACTCCAGGAAGGCCTGTGACACGGACGGGTACGCTGTGAGAAGTTTGCTCAGCTCATATGCCGACTGCTTGCGCCGAATCGCCGCCGCAGCAAGTTCGATAATGGCGCTCGCGTTCATCCCTAACACCCGAACGCCCAGCAACATCTTTTTGCTATCATTTGTGGTAATAATCTTCACAAAGCCGTTGGTGTTGTCGGCGGCGATGGTGCGGCTGCAGAGCTCAAGCCCGTACCGCGCCATCCTGTATGATATATTCTTCTTTCGGCACTGTTTCTCATTCATGCCCACCGAGGCCACGGTGATGCCCATAAAGATGAGTCGCGTGAAGTCATGCTGCAGCGGCACCGTGGGCTGTACGCCAAAGATGTGATCCACCACAAGGCGCCCCTTCGTCTCACCAACACTCACCAGTTTGGAGTCGTTTGCCGCGTCCCCAACGGCGTAGATATGATCGTGGTCGGCGCACTTGCCAAATGGGTCGAGCACAAGGGCGCCCTCCCGCACCCTGCACTTCGCATTCTGCAGGCCGAGGCCCTTGTAATTCGGCGCCCGCCCAATGGCGATGAGGGCCCGCTCCACCTCGTACGTCGCAATCTCCCGCGTGCGTTTGTTCATGATGCTGTAGCGAACCCCGCCGCGCCGTGCAGGGTCCTCCGGGTGCGCCTGCATCTCCGCGTCCGTCTCCTCCCAGGTCCGCATGTGGTACAGCACGGAGTCCCGGTGAATCACCACCCCGTCGGCCTCCATCGCTTGCTGTATTTTTTCCACAATGTCATCGTCCTCCCCCGGCAGGATGCACCGCTCCTTGTCGATGAGGTACACCTTCGTCTTGCCGAGTCGGGCGTAGATCGCGGCAAACTCGCTGCCGAGCACGCCGGCGCCGACGATCACCATACTCTTCGGCAGCGGCATCATCATCAGCTCATCCGACGTCACCACATGCTTGCGGTCTGTCTGCACGTACGGGTGCTCGTTCGGTGTGGAGCCCGTAGCGATGATGAAGTAGTCCGCCGTGACAGTGCGGTACTCCTTTGTCTCCCGGTTGCGCACCTCCACCTCGTGCGGACTAATAAAGAAGGCCCCACCGTACAACACCGACACCTGTGCCGTCCGAAGTACCTCGAGGATCTGCTGCTCGCGGATCTCGCTGCCACGCACAAGGGACTCACGCATCTTCTTCTCGTCCGGCTCCATGAAGCTCGAGATGGTGGTTTTGTACACCCGCAGCGCAGCGCTGCCGTTCGCCTTGGCAAAAAAGTTTGACATTTCCCACATCATCTTCGACTGCAGCGCGCCGTTCCACAAGTCGCAGCCGCCCACGCGTTTCGCCTCGATGAGGCAGACGCGTTTCTTGTAGTTGACGGCACGAAGGGCGGAGGCGATGCCGGCGGGACCGGCGCCAATGACGCAGACGTCGAAGTGTGACACGTCCAGCGGCCGCCACCGCACCAACGGCGGCTTCCCACCCCACAACAGCAGGGTCCGTCGCAGCATGAACCCTACGTCGTTAATCTCACCAACACGCACAAACACGCGGAGAGCCGCTGAGACGCACGGTGACCAATGTCGTTATATATATATATATATAGACACCGACCTATACCGGCTTCTGCGCACGCAAGCGCCCTCAATGCAGGCTGGTGTGGAATCAAATTCTCCCCACAACTGTTTTCTTTGGACGCCGCAGCGTCCACTATTGAGTGCACAGGTGTTTCTGCCTTGCAGACGAGTGGGAGACGCATGCAAGGGCGAAATGCAGCCGCGATGAACATAGACCCACCACACACACACACCACCAAGGGGTGGGAAAAAAAAACAGATTCAAAAAAAAAAACGTTTTTGCGATCACCAGAATCGTTGCGGGGTTGCAAAAGAGGCAGCCTTTGGGCCCTGTAACTGCCGGCCGCCCCCACGTGCGGAGTGGCGGTGGGTTATTGGGGCGGAGAGAGGAGCAAACAAGCGAAAAATAAGGGGGAGTGGACCCCACGCGGCGAGGACAAAAGGGCCGGGAGCAATCCAAATCCAAAATAAATAGCAAAAACGAATAATAAAGAGGTAAAAGTAACGATTTCAAAAAATATTAGCTGCACCTCCCCACAGTTGAGTCACGGTCCGTGTATGTGTGCGTCTCTCTTTCTCTCTCTCTCTCTCTATCCCTCTGTGGGCACTGAATTTTGCGGCGTTGGGGGTTGACGCGCCGCCAACTCAATAAAAGAGGGGAAGTGGCACGGTGCGAAAAGGAGGAGGAGTGGATGTTTTTTTTTTTGCCTTCGTGTTTTGACATAACAGTTTTTCCTTGTTTCCCTCGAGGCCCAAAGTCACTAGAAAAACACCCTTCGTTTCAGTTTGTATCCCCGTCTGCACCCTGCACACAAGTATAAATCTGCCCTTCTCTCCCGCCTTCAATGGTAAGTCATGTGCCGCGGTGTGTGGCCACCGCAGTCCTCCTCACAGAGAAAAAAGACCTGGCCATGAAGAGGGCAGCACGGCGAAGGCAGTGGGACCACGAGGGAGGAAGGAGGAACATAAGTCATTGCTTGGGGGTTATTGTACGAACAGCCGAAGTGAAGCGAGGCCGGTTGCGCAACCCCCCGCCTTGACGCGGCGTCGCTCCTCCAGCGTTGTGCGGCTGAACCGACGGAACGACACATGAACGTACACGCTGGAGAGTAAGGCGGTGCAGTTGATGCCCAGCATCAACAACAGCGGCATCAAAACGCAGCGACGTCTGTGGCAAACTGTGATGCAAAACTTCTCCGCCCTACGGCTCTACCACTCGCCGTAGGCAAATCGGTTCAACAGAATCGTCGCAAACACCGTTGACAGGAAACAAACGCTGTAGTGCTTGGCGCCGTCCTTGGCGCAGATGGTGCGCATCGCCAAAACGATCACGCCGGCACGCGTCCCGTTGGACAGTGCACCCAAAACGTACGACAGTGGGAGGGAGGCATTTGGCACGGCGAGGATGAGCACCAGCGCCACGACCAACGCCGGAGGTTGGAATGAAGAGGGCCATTGCCACGGGAATGCAGTCCTCCGGCGTCTTCATCTGTGACCACATTTCAAAGCCGCTCCTCATTAAACAGCCAACCGCACTGCCAACGCCGCCCATCACCATCACCAGCGTTCTTAACGATGGAGAAACCTCCTCACCGGAGAGGGCGGCAAAAAATGTAACTCGCGCTGAGCATCAGGAGAGTCTGCGCACCCACCATGGCAAACAAAGGCCGTAGCACGGCCCACAGCCTCAGCGTGCAGGCACTTTACAGGAAGACCGTCTGGTACTGCGGTGCAATGTAATCCACGTCGGTCTCCGCACACGCTGGGCCTGCTCCTTTGCACCGCCGCTCTCCTTCACTGCTGCGAGTGGCTCGTTGCATTGCCTCTTTTTTGTGGGGTGCGGTATCGGCACCTCAGTAGCCTGGCGCCGCTGGCGTGACCTCCCTCCCTGTCGAGGATCTTCCGTGGAGACGGCACGATTGCGCAATTCAAAACGACCAACGCAATAGTGATGACTGCAAACGCCACTCTGTGGCGCTGTCCAATACCGTAGGAGACCACAAGCGCCCCTTGCAGCGGCATAAACACAATGAACACAGGCACGAAGAAGAGCCCAACCACAAAGCGGGGAGTAGGAGTCTTCTGGCGCAGATACTGTGCCTGGGTGGTGAGGCGGCCCTGCTTCTCTTCCTCGCTCAAGTGTGACTGCTGGTAGCCGGTCAGGTGGTAGGGCGGCAGGCGAATGACAAGCATGTATGCCACGGCAATCACCATCACGAGCGCCACCAGAAAGTAGAAGAAGTGGTCCAGGTGCTTATTAAAGAAGGCGAGCCGAATTGCAGCGAAAATTGGGAAACCCAACACATTGAATGCCTTCGCAGTCGCCACACTGGCGCCCCGGTTGAATGAAAATATGCTGAGCATCGTCCCTTGAATGCCAAAATCAAACATGGTGGTGCCCATGTTTGGGATGGCGTTGAAAGCACTGAAGCACAGCACCGTGGCGTCGATATACCCATAGAACGTCAACGCCACCAGAAGGGCACTGAGGGGAAAGAACAGCGCCACGATTCCCAAGAAGGGTACGGAGCCAGCGTCATCGTACACAAAACCAGTACGGAAACGTAAAATAGCAGAAGACGGCGCCCACTGTGTCAACGATTGACAGGTCTCGGTAGGTGAGGTTGTACCTCTTCTCAAGCTCTCCACCGAAGAGGCCAAAAAGGTACGCAAAGGAGGCCGCAATGCCACCGAATACGGCCACCACCACGATGATGAACCACCTCACCTCGCACAGCGGCGCAAAATTGTCACGGAATGCTTCCACTTATCACCGCACCGGCCACGTTTTCGGGTCTGGGGCGCCCGTCCTTCGCCTCATTCGGAGTCCCTGGAGGCGCTTTGTCCACGCTTCTCATAGTGGGCTGCGGGAGAAGGCAATAAGGTCAAAGCGGCCTAGAAGAGTGGGGCAGAACAGAAAAGTGGGGACGAGGGGAAAAAAGTTGCAGAATGACGCGTAACGGCAACAGTGCGCGGCCACAAAGAGAGAAAGAAAGAGGAGAGAGAGAGAGGCGCAAGCAGGTGGACGTACAAGCACGGACATGTAGTTGGTTAAATGGCGAAAGGCTGTAGCCGCCGCCAGGCGGTGGCGCTAAACGAGCAGAATCCCGTCCTCAGCGGACCAGCCGCTTGGCAGATGCCTCGGCTGCATCCCCCGCAGGAAGGCGGTGCGCCAGCGGTAAATAAACTCCCCCACAGCGTGGTCCCGGCCCTTGCAGTCGTGTTCCTCGTACTTCTGCAGTACTGCCTGGACTACTAAAAAGCCATGGCTGTCCACAGCAAAGTTGTCCTCCTCTTTCTCTCCATGCTCCAGCGGCTTTGGCAAACTTGCGTCGTCGCGGTGTTCACCACGACGTGTCATGGGGCCGAACAACTCACGGACCTTTGGGTGTTCGCGCAGCCAGAAGCGCGTCAACACAACGCGGGGCGACACCCCCTCCTCAAGGATGCATCGGACTGACGCCTCTGACGCCGCATCAGCTGTGAAGAGCGCTACTTGCTCTGCCGCACACCTCGCGAAAGGGTACCGTTCAGCGTGCTGGCGGATGTACGCTGACAGCTGTCTCAAACGCTCTGGCGGGATCGCCGATGGCTTCACAGACGTTTGCTTCACCGCCACAAAACCGTTTTCCGCTCTTCTCTCCTCCTTAGCCCCTTTGCGCTCCTCGTGAGCGAGGTACAGGACTTTGGCGTATTTGAAGATGTTGAAAAGCACCTCACGATGCTCCTCAATGTCAAGGTACGCCTGCATAATGCGCAGCTTGTGAGCCGGCAAAAGGAATTCCTCTGCGTCACGGGCTGCTATGCTTCCGCTGCTGCTGCTGCCATTACAACCCCCAGCACTGCCACAACAACCATTCGTGGTAGTTGACATCAGCTGCTGCAGCTGTGCACGGCGCAATTGCAACTCCCTCTGTGTGAGGTGGCCCAGAGGCACACCAAAATCCACCGCCACGCGCTGTCGCTCCTCTTCGTAGAGCCGTCGGGTCACAGCAAAGCACGCCGTACAAAGAAGCAAAAGGTCGTAGCTATTGTGACTCATGTAGACGCTGGGGAAGTATTTCCTGTAGGCCAGAGGCACAACGGCAAACCGCACCAAATCCTGAGCGTTCCCACACACCACGCACTGGTTCTCCTTCGCCTGGCGGAAGTAGTCCAAGTTGCGCTGAAGGTGGGCGTCGTTGTGCATGGAGAAGTTGGGAGTAAAGTTGAGTTGAATGGCGGCGATGGGTTTCTGCGGCTCCGGAGTCGCCTCGTCAGATGTGTTTCCCCACGCAATCACCTTTGCAATGCCCTTCTTGTGCACGTACCACTCCGCCTTGGCCTTATCCACGGTGAAGACAAGGCGCATCTCCGCATCGTACACAAATATGTTATCGTAGTACGGCTTGGTGCGACCCTTGCACCACAACGCGGCACGACGGCAGTCCGCCGCAGGCTTCGCCAACTGAGCCTTCCGAGACGTCTTTGCCTTCACCTCGGCCACAGTCCGCAGGATCGATTTCACGGTCCACACCGCACTCCGCGTCTCACTGACATCATCCGAGTCGTCGTTGTCGCCGGCAACGAGGGTGGACTCCCCACACATGCCCAAACAGGCGTCAAAGGATGCCTCCGCGTCCGCCGCGGCGTACTGCACTTGAAGCGGAGAGAGCGGCCCGAGGCGGCTGCCCCAGTCGCTACGCGTCACGAGGATATCTTTCTTGAGGTTTGTGCCAGCAAAGCGAGCGGCGAGGTCCTTTAGGCTGCGCAGTCGCATCACCTCCTCACTTGCAGGGAAAAGTTGTCGGGCCAGCACGGCCAGCTCAACGCAGGGAGAAAGCCGCAACACGGCGTAGTCACGCTGGAGCTTCTCCTGGTCGCCAAGGATACCCACACCCACCTTCGCCACATGTTTGTTTCCCAGGAGGGAGCGCAAGTTGTCCATGACGACGCCCAGCGGCGAGGACGCGGCAGCGGTGGCGGCCTCAGAGACACCCTTGCGATCCTCATCATGCACCATGCGAGCGAGATCGGACAGCTTGATTACGAAGGTGGCGGAAAATGTGCTCAGCTGCACCACCGCCACAGGCCCCACGGTGCCTCCGCGTCTCTTGCAGCCCCTGCCCTCCGCGTCGGCGGCACCGTCGCTATTGTTCTTCTCCTCCTCCACCTCCTCTGGGGCGGGTTTGAGCCCCGACGTCCACTCCAAATCCAACCCAATAAAGCCGCAGCACATTGCCTCATCTTGCAGCTGTTTCCATGATGTGTTATAGTGCGCTTCGTCCACCGGTGCCCAGGCGGGATCCACCACAATGACTCGTCGCGACATTGCTGGCCGTACGGTTCCTTTTCCTCTCCCTTGCACCGCCAACGAGGAAGCAAAGCAGACAGAGTGATGAAGGAATAATGGCACGATAAAGTTGGAAGAGCTCCTCCAAAGCCTCACCAGTGCAGAAAGCCGCTGGAATAGAAAGACAGATTGCATGCACAGGACACACTTCCATCACAAGTGAAAACCACCGTGCACGTGCGAGAGAGAGAGAGGGCGAGGGCGAGCAAGAGGCACATAAAACGAATAACACTCACGCCCTTCACGACAGCACAAGGCACACGGCAAGAAAAAAACTGTGATCACAAAATCCGTCGTGCTCATAGTAAATAACAAAAATTACAATGGTAGTAACAACAACAAAAAGAAGGAACGACCACAAGGCAGGAGGGAAGTGTGTGTGTGTGTGTGGAGGGATAAAAATAATGCTTTCTACTTTGTGTGGTTGGAAGAACATTGCACAAATACACATACACCCACACACCCACAGCGGACCCCGGCCACAGATGGAGGGCAGCTCAAGTGGCGTAGCCGCCGGGGGCTTAAGGGAGTTTCTGCTAACACTCAAACGCATCAGCGACCACACGCACATAAAAATTCCGACTCGGCGACACAAACATACAACAACAAAAACATATTTATATTACATACGCCATGCGTCCACAAAAAAAAAAGGTTCATGTTAACCTCAGGCAGCTTACATGTCCCGCAGCCTGCCCACCTCCCGTGGACATGGTAAGGCGCTTTCCGCGGAACTTGTTGCCTCGACGAGCTCTGGTTGCAGAAGCTCATCGCCGCTAACAAAGCACGGCACTAAAGAAGTGTCCACAATTATTGGCGTCAGCGTGAGGGCCGACGTTGCGGGCGGTTCTCGCCAACGCCCTTAGCTGCGGAGGAAAGGGCGCCAAGAAGGGCTGCCAGGGCGCTCCCCCCAAACACATCGGAGAGCCGGGTAGTCTCGAGGGATCTCGTGTACAACACTCCACCCTGTGCATCCTGAGGGTGGGTATTCCAGCACCGCCAGAATGTGCCCAAACGAGCGATTCACAACGCGGGCACTTTCCACGTGCTCCTGCTTAAGAAGTGGCCCGGAGCCACACAAATCGATGAGTACCACGCGTCCCACCGTGAACGTCTGTCGCACTTTGTGGGCAATGACACACTAAATCTGAATCCACATGCGCAAACGACGGCCATGCAGCCTCTTTTGCCTCAACCGCTCCACCGTCCCGGAAAAAATCGAAGCCCGTCACCTCGGCAAATTTTACGCCTGCAGGGACGGAGAAGGCCGTATGCGTCCCGTTGAACCTCAGCTACTACGGAATCTGTCGCACCGTTAGTCGTACCCGCGGCGCCGAGCATCACGGCACCCACGTTATGCGTCACAGCCTTCGTCTCACCCCACTCCCCATATCTCCGTCGGTGCTTGATGAGATACGCTTCTGCAAAATAATAATCATAATAACAAGTAGTAGCAGAGAAGAAGAACAAACAGCAAGACATGGTCACCAATAAACAAAACGAGGGGGAGGGGGGAGGGGGAAGAGGGGCAGAGGGAGAAAAAAAAAGGCGTAACACACAGCAAAAGAGCATGTAGCATTCGTGTGAGGCATTGAGCGCATCGGATGAAGTTGTACAGCGAGATGCATGATCTAATGACTCTTAAGAACAAAAGCTTGCAGATGCAGAACATAAACCTAAGCGAACAACACACGCAAGCACGGAGGCACCGGAGTGGCAGTACGCCTGTAAGCACCCTTGAATTTGAATGAACGCGTGTACACATACACATACATACGTAGAGGAACACACAAATATGGAAAACAGCCCCCCACCCCTCACTCAAAATAAGGCGTTGTTTGCTGCTCTTACTCCTCCTTGGTTTATTTATTTTCCTGAAAGCGGGGGAATAGAAGTTGCTACATGGTAAGTAACGTACATTCCCTATAAAATACCTACGCCTTCTTTTTGGGCTCCGTGGCTGCCGCTTTCCGCCGCTCCAGGGCGGTATGAAGCCGTGTAAACTTCATAATGGCAGCACATAAGACGGTGGCAAGCGCGTGAATATACATGTTACGCTCGTGGCGCCACTTCTTGGCTTCCCAGTCAACTTCCAGACTTAAATCGGCAAATCGCGGTTTACCTTGACCGTATCTTTTTCTCCACTCAACGAACTGCATCGCGAAGCTTACAAACGTCACCAGTGCGACGAGCAACAGTAGAGAGACACCATGAAAATTTGGCCGCTCCACAAAACTCACTGCGCAAGAGACGTAACGCGACAACCGTGGCACGGGCAAAATAAAGAGGATAAAGAGAACCATGGCGGGCGTAATGAGGTACGTCACCTCGAGCGTGAAGAGGCTAAGCATGGCTACCGGGGTTGTGCTCTTACTCGAGTGAGGGAAAAAACAAAGATGAGCGCGGGCCTCGGAAAAACCGCAATGACGCAAGAGCATCAACGACAAGGATCAATTAATACAAAAAATAAAAATAAAAAACAACGAAAACGCCCCCAAGCCACTTCGCAACATGAAACGCGACAACGCGGAACGCCCACACCCCACAAAAAACATATAACTGCAATAGACACGCAGCCCCCTGCTGCCCGCCCCCCACAACCGCCGCCGCAAGAAACGGGACGCGAACCAGGCCTCGGGCGGAAGGAGCGATGAAAGAAGAAAACACAACACACATACACCGAAAGTAAAACAGACCAAAAGAGGACCCCCAAGGAGAAAACAAATCAACAAGAGTGCTGCTGGTGGGCGACTTCCCGCGCGGGAGCGTTCACCGTGTCGCCCGTTTCTCGCGCTTGGCGGCCGAGAGTGGCGGCGGCAGCTCGATGGGCTTCGTCTCCTCCCCTGCGGCGTAGGCCTCGTCATTGTCGAAAAGAAGCATGAAACCAGACCTGGATGTCAGCCAAGGAGCGGCGCCCCCCTCAGCCGCGGGCGCCTTGGCGGGCACAAGCACAGGAAGCAGCGCGTCCGCGGCAAAGGCCGTGGCGAGGTTGGCTTCCTTTCCTTTCCTTTCCAAGACCTTCGAATGCTCTGCAGCTGGCCCTCCGTATTGGCGCCAAGGCCGGCCACGCAGCCGTTGCGGTAAACAACTAGCAGCGTCGATGGGCCCTGCACGAGCCGGTCAGCATCAAAGCCGCCATCGTTCCCCGCCACCGCCTTGGGAAGCCGAGAGCGGAAATACTCAAGAGCAGGCTTCTGGCTTACCGTTTCAAAACGCGGTGCAGAGATCTGAAAACCGTAGTCTGGCAACGCGCCCTGCACCAACAGCTCATTCCTGGCGCTGAGAAACACAGCCATGGACCTAACGCAGGCAATGTCTTTAATCCGAATCAGCTTGGCCCCTATACGGTGGGGGCCGTGCTGAAAGCTTCGGATGAGGGGCACGGGGACAGGATCAAACTCGTTTGGCGGCAGCTGCCCGGCATTTGTCGGGCCGCAGCCGTACATCCTCCTATCGTTGCTTAAAAAGAGCGAAAAGTCATTCCCCGCCGCCACCTTGATGATCCCTATCCCCTTCTTTTCAAAGTATCGGATGCGTGTGGGTTCCATGGGAGAAACCGTGGAGCCGATCCCAAGCTCCCCCCATCTATTGCTACCAAAGGAAAGCAACGACCCACACGTGAGCTGCAACACCGTGTGGTTAAACCCGCACACAATACCACAAATAGTCCCCCCGCCATGGCCCCACCAGGCATCCGTGGGATTCCACTCAGCAAACCCCTTTTCGAGACCAACCTGACGCTTGTGCCCAACACCAAGTTGCCCCATGTGGTTATTGCCAAACGCAATGACACGTCGACTACCAGGCTGATAAACAACTGTGTAATTGGACCCGCAGGACACGGATTGCGGACCTGACGTAAACGCTCCATCAAGGTCAATGTACAATGGTGCCCATCCCGGGTCTGAGACCTGTGGTTTCCCGCCCAGCGACCTATTTCGGGCATTCAGCGCCTCTCCTTGGAGTTGGTGCTGCTGCTGCGGGTGCTATTTTCGTGGGGCACCCGTCTGTCCTTAGCGATTGTCGCCAAATGTGATCAAGTTTCCCTCGCGTGTCATGAGCGCGACGTGACTGTGCCCCGCGGCGCCACAGTGGATGCCGTAAAACGGTTCAGGTGCCACCAAGGGGAAATGCGTGCGTGAGAGCGGCGGGCGTTCCAGCTCCTCCCGTTCAAACCGCAGGTACTTTGTGTGGTCCACCTCTTCCGGGGGCGGGAGGGTCCTCAGAATAACCTCCGCGGGTGGTGATTGTGCCATGCCGCAGACAGAGCCCATCCCTATGATGCGCGTGTGCAGCCGCCGAAGCATCCCCGACGGCATGCTTGCGTGCGTGTATGGCTGGATATACCGGAAAAGACAAGAAACACGGGAGAGAGACGTATTCAGCGCTGCCAACACACAAAGCGACACAATTCGCATTTCCCCGATTCCCCCGCCCCGCCTCGCCCAGCAAGAAGAGAAGACCGCAAACAACAACAACGACAACATATACATGAGTGGAAAAGCAAGAGGCAACGGGCACCGCAAAAAGCTCCCTCCCTCCCCTCCCCCAACTACAAACCAGGGCAAAACGTATTCGCACAACACAAAGCCGATAACGACAATAGCGAATAAGAGCTCGACAAAGCCGGGACAGGTGCCAATCCACAACAAAAAAAAAAGTCTACTACAACATAAAAAAATAATAATAATATGTAGTGCTTTCGAGGTCACAGCCATGCCGTTTTGTGCTTGTGTGTTTTCGGTCTTTTGTTTCTTCTCTACTTTGCACGACGGTGAGCGAGGAAGCGGGTGAGGGTGAGATATTGGTACGCCGCCATGATCGCGAGGATCAGAATGTTCCCCACCAAGCCACCCGTGATGATGTGGACAAGGGACGCGTGCCGCACGCGGTCCAGCTCCCTCATTTGCCGCATCTGCTCTGTCACGGTGGCCAGCTCGAACAGCACCGTGCCGTGCTTGTACAGCGTCTTTTCAACCGCCGCCTCCGTCCGGGCGGTGGTCTCGGGGTCCAGCTCAATCAGGTCGCGTTTCAGAAACTGAAACAACAGCCACTTCGGCGACACACGCGAAAAGGAGTTGTCAAAGCACACTGTGACCTCAGCCGGTAGCCCGTGCTTCGTCTCCGCTGCGGTGGGGGCAGTGTACGTTTGGCTGCCCTCGTTCGCCCGCCGCCACTCGTTCACCA
>NW_021705833.1:49021-53745 GCF_003719475.1 Trypanosoma rangeli
AAAAATAATAATAATAATAATAATAATAATAATATGTAGTGCTTTCGAGGTCACAGCCATGCCGTTTTGTGCTTGTGTGTTTTCGGTCTTTTGTTTCTTCTCTACTTTGCACGACGGTGGGCGAGGAAGCGGGTGAGGGTGAGATATTGGTACGCCGCCATGATCGCGAGGATCAGAATGTTCCCCACCAAGCCACCCGTGATGATGTGGACAAGGGACGCGTGCCGCACGCGGTCCAGCTCCCTCATTTGCCGCATCTGCTCTGTCACGGTGGCCAGCTCGAACAGCACCGTGCCGTGCTTGTACAGCGTCTTTTCAACCGCCGCCTCCGTCCGGGCGGTGGTCTCGGGGTCCAGCTCAATCAGGTCGCGTTTCAGAAACTGAAACAACAGCCACTTCGGCGACACACGCGAAAAGGAGTTGTCAAAGCACACTGTGACCTCAGCCGGTAGCCCGTGCTTCGTCTCCGCTGCGGTGGGGGCAGTGTACGTTTGGCTGCCCTCGTTCGCCCGCCGCCACTCGTTCACCACAGTTGTCGTCGTGTTCTCACGCATCACGATGAGGGGCCCATGGTAGTGGATCCGCGTCGTCTCCTCCACGTCATGCAGCGGGGCCACCGTCGTGGCGTACATGACGGCGTCGATGTCAAAGGAGCCGCCGTCCGTCACGCGGAACATAAACGCGAGAGATCCTCCCGCCGAAATGGTCTCGACGAAACACTCGCGGTCGCCCGCGTCGATCTTTGTCCCGAACGCCGCTGCAGCGGAGGGGCCGTAAATAAGCAGCAGGGTGACGAGCCACACGAGGATCGTGTGGGTGTGTGGCCCACAGTGAGGTGAGTGAGCGGGATGCATGCCAAATTTTCTAATAAATGAGAGGGAATCAATCTACACGGCACGGGGATAGAAAGGAAGATAAAAGAGCACAAAAGTGGATGTCAACACACACGCACGCACACAGAGAGAGAGGGAGGCCTCGCAGCATCGAACGAATACTGTAAAACGGACAGGCGGCGACGGGCTCAAGCTGGAAGGGGAAACAAACACACCAGAAACAAAACAAAGTTATGTGGAAGAATCGCCTGCTTCGCGTTGTGTTTGAAGTCGCAAATCGTTTTTTTTTTTAACCTTCTGTAGACCCTCTTTTCCCTCGCTGCTGGACACGCAGCGCTGCCGTGCGGCCCCGAGAAAACGTCTCTTCAACGGCCATTTTGGCTTGCAACACCACACACCACATATATATATAGAAAAGTGAGGATAGCGACCTGGCGGTTAGAATTGCTTCCCTTCCTGCATCTTGCGCTGCACGCGACGAACACCATGGAAAATGAGGGCGTCCACAATGCCGGCCACGGTAAATACCCCGCCCCCCACCGCGCACAGCTGCAGCAGGAGGTGCACAAACGAAGGATACGGGTGCTTCTCCAGCACAAAGACTCTGATAGGCGACAAATCGTACGTGATGAACACCCCAGGCACCAACGCGGGTTGTCTGTCCGCCGCCTCACCCTTCGGAATGGCGGTAAAATGATGCGTGACGGAGTACTGATTGGACTCCACCACCTTGCCAACACCAAGGAAGGAGGCCACCTCGTACTGTGTCGGAACAACCTTCACAAAGTAGCTGAAGCGACCGTTCACCTCCTCCGTCGCGTCCACGGCGCCTCGCGTGTTCACTAGGCCTTCCATTGGGTTCATCTGCCCCGGAAACTGCTCACCAAATTCAAGGGAGTGCACAATATGACTGAGGTTGAGCTCACGCGCCAGCTTCCCCCCAAGGTCGTGCAGGTGTTGGCCCAACACACTGAACATGCGTCCCGGCACGAAATGAATGTTCCCAGTCACTCGAGTCACTTTGTATTTGGCAAACAAATTGCACCCCTCCTGGCTCTTCGCAAGGGAGGCCTTGCGTAGCCGCTCCTCGGCGCACTGCGCCACGCTGATGTCATCCTCATTGAATACCCACTTCCGCTGGGCATATGCGCGGCGGACGTCGTCACAGGTGTGGCAGCAGGCTCCCGGCTCCGGTTCTGCCCCGTAGCAACTCGGGCAGTTCTCCTTCTCCGCGCCGTCGGGGTCAAGAGCTTTGGTCAGCTTCTTATTCTCGTCTACCAGCGGACGCGCTTCGCTGATCTTCTCCAGCGTCAGCCTGTCCACACGCGTCTTGACCGTATCATGCTCCACGTCCTTGGCGAAGTTTCCAAAGCTGTCCACGACATCCGCGGTGATGAGGTCGCACGGAACACGCGGGAAGGTGATGTTCACGGTGATGTCCATCATGCCGCCGAGGTTGTGGTCAACATACATCTCGTGCTGCTCGACGGTGGAGAAGAAGTACCGCACTTCCCCTACGACAAGAGTTGCGATAATGAAAAGGGAGAGAAGCGAGAAGACGCCGCCAACTGCCGTCCGGTGCCGTGCGTCTTGCTCGAACTTCGCATCGAACTTTGGAAATACGTCCAGTCGTGTCAGCCACCGCATTGCTTCCTGTGGGCCCCGCCGAAAAGAACAGGGACGATTTTCAGGGAAGTCGACGGAAATGTCGGAGAGGGGGGTAGGGAGAAAGAGCGGACAAAATGGAGATATGATGGAAGCGATTGGGGTGGGCGCTGGTGCAATCCGCGTCGCACGCGTGTCACAAAAAGAGAGGAGAAACCAACTGAAACACCGCACGACGTACACCGGCCCATTCACGCGGACAGACATGCATACATGCAGGCGGGGGAAAGTAACTGGTACATTACACCTCACTGTTTGTTTCTCTTCCTCCCTTTCTCTCATTTGATAACTTTCGCTTTGACGGAGGCTGAGAAGCACACCGCAGGCCCATTTTTCTACCGGGCCCAAAGGAGAAGACGCCGCCGCCTTCGCCCATAAAGTAAAATAAAACACGACCCCGTTGAGCCAACGCAACAGCAACACAGTAGGGGCTCGCTCGGGGGCGGGGGATCTAAGGGGAAATAACATGCCTTTAGTGCCTCTAAAAGAAAATAATAATAATAATAAACGGCCACACTAGCACGACGGTGGCCTGCACGAAAGGGCGATAAGAAAAGAGGATGCCTCCGCAGGCCGCAGGATGGCATCAGGCCGTGGGCACCTCAACCCGACGCCTCTTTGGGAGGCTGAGGGAGTAGGCGACACTCTGCCCGCCGATGCCACCGACGTCCTCGTCATCCTCGTCATTCTGCAGGCACACAGACGTGCCGCCAACTCCCTGCGTGAGTCCGGCGTCTTCTCCATCCTCCTCCTCCTCCGTCGCCGTGTTGGCGTGGAGGCCACCGTCAAGAATAGTACTCTTCTGTGCGAAGGTGACCCCACGTGAAGTGGACCGCGACGGGGGTGCCGACCGAAACTCCGCCAACGGCCCCGTCGAGCCCATCTCTTTCAGCTGCGCGTCCAGCACCCGCACACGGTGTGACGCCTGCACGGTGCGCTTCGACTCGGCATCGAAGAATAACTCTGCCCGCAACCTGCAAGCCTTGCGACGCCGCTCCACCGCCAGAAATCCCTCCCGCACGCGTTGCATCTCCGTTTCCAAACTCTTCTTCTCCTCCACAACCGCGTCGTATTCCTGATGCTCGCGGAGAAGGGCCTCCAGGTGCGCCTCCGCCTGCTGAAGCTGGTCATGCAGCAGGCCGCACTGATGCTCCCTCGCCATAATCTCCTCTGAGAGGTCCACAAGAGGCTCCGTAAAGTAGCGTTCCTCACGGTCAAGCAGCGCCGCCCAACCATGGCTGAGTTCGAGCTGCCCTTCAATGTGGCGCTGCCGCGTTAACTGCAGCTCCGCCAGTTTCGCCTTCATAGCCTGCTCCTCCAACAGCAGTGATGCCTCCTCTGCCTCTAACGCGGAGAGAGCCTGGGCGCTTTGACTTGCCGTGACGCTCCAGCGGGCTGCGCTTTGTTGCAGGAGGTCTGCCGGGTTTTCGGCCGCCACAGAGGCGCGCGGTGAAGGGTTGACGAGGTTAAAAGGGTTGACCACAGACGGCACGGAAGGAAACGTGTTGCTCACAGCCAGTTGAGGTCCATACGTTGCCTGTTCTGTGGAGCCGAGGCGGGTGAAGTTTTGCGCCGTGGCTTGGCCCAAACTACATGCCGCTGAGGTCGTTGTTGTGGGTGGCACACGCAATGAGAGGGGCACGTCTCGCGCCGCGGCACTACCGGCGGTGTAGTACGGCAGTGGGACGCCTTCGGGGCGCTTGTAGTACAGCGGTGGCGTGGTGGAGCGCATCGCGAAGTGGGTCCACTGTGTTCTCTAGCTGCTAAAACGACGCTTTGCCACCCACACAACCCCTTTTCTATCGGCCGCGACGAGAACGCCGGCGGTGTGTGTGTGTGTGTGTGTGTGTGTGTGAGAAAGCGAGAGGGTAGCTGGAAGAGGGAGAAAGAGACCGTAGGAGGTAGCGCCTTTTGGTGGGGACGTCGTGGACCGCACGCCGCCGCCAGGGACGCGTGCTGGCAGCTGCACGAGGAAACACGCGAGGGCGGAGAACTGAGGGAACTCCCCACCCCCCAACCGACACAGAAACAAGCAAAGGTGATTAAAACAATACGTGCAGGCACAAGGCGGCCGCGGTGTCCCACACGACCGGAGACAACTTACCGCATCTCCTCACAACCGGTGTTCGTGTTTCTTTCTTGCTTTTTTCGTACTTTTATGTTATTTATGCAGGCTGCATGAATGCGTGCGTGCGCACAGAGCGGCCTCGCTCCCTGCCTCCGCAG
>NW_021705833.1:53770-55225 GCF_003719475.1 Trypanosoma rangeli
CGACGAGAACGCCGGCGGTGTGTGTGTGTGTGTGTGTGTGTGGGAGAGAAAGCGAGAGGGTAGCTGGAAGAGGGAGAAAGAGACCGTAGGAGGTAGCGCCTTTTGGTGGGGACGTCGTGGACCGCACGCCGCCGCCAGGGACGCGTGCTGGCAGCTGCACGAGGAAACACGCGAGGGCGGAGAACTGAGGGAACTCCCCACCCCCCAACCGACACAGAAACAAGCAAAGGTGATTAAAACAATACGTGCAGGCACAAGGCGGCCGCGGTGTCCCACACGACCGGAGACAACTTACCGCATCTCCTCACAACCGGTGTTCGTGTTTCTTTCTTGCTTTTTTCGTACTTTTATGTTATTTATTTGCAGGCTGCATGAATGCGTGCGTGCGCACAGAGCGGCCTCGCTCCCTGCCTCCGCAGCGGCACGGCACAAAGCTCACCCCCCCCCTCCTACACACACACACGGGCAGATGCAATGCCAGAGAGGCACAGTTCTATGGTGTCACTGTAATAAAAGTAAAAACAGGCAACGCGTCAAACCCCCACACAATACACACGAGCAGAAGCCAAGTAAAAAACAAAAAAAAACAAGGACATACACATAAACAGACATAATACAATATTTCCCCTCTCCTTCTCTTTCTCTCTCGCTCCTGCTCGCCCTCGCACCGCGTATATATACACGTATCACTTTCGGAACACAAAGCGGGCTTTGAGGCTCTTCTTGAGGACCTCCATAACCTCACGGATGTTATTCGCCTTGACGCCGTTCACCTCCTCGAGGAACCACACCGGCCGCGACTGGTACCGCTGCACGAAGGGATGCAGCCGCCGTGGGTCGGTGAAACTGAACATCGGCATCGAGCCAATCGCCAAGGTTTTGAGAGTCCAGTCAAAGCGCAGACCAATGTCCCACGCGTCGTCGGCGCTGCGCCGCTGCGCCACCAGCTCATCGTCGTCAAACCGCTCGATTGTCACTCCGCCGCTAGGAAATGTCAGAGCATCCGCAAGGAGTGCCTCCTGCGAGGGGACAACCGCAGTGGCATCGCTCGCCAACGTCGATCCAGGAGCTTGCATGCTCACGAGCGGGACATCCACAGCGCCTTGAGCGGCCGCAGCTGCAACAACAGTCTCGCCTGCAGCAGACTTCATTCGACGCATTTCAGCCTGCTTGCGATAGCGTTCTATCTTTTTCTTTGCCAACTTCTGCCGCTTTTTCGAGCTCAGTTTGACATCCTCTGCTTCAACCATTGGCCTCTTGCACACCGCCTCCTCCTCTGCAACCCTCTTGCGCTCAGCTTCTTCCTCTGCAGCCCTCCTTCGTTCAGCCTCTTCCTCTGCAGCCCTCTTGTGCTCAGCTTCTTCCTCTGCAGCCCTCTTGCGCTCAGCTTCTTCCTCTGCAACCCTCTTGCGCTCAGCTTCCTCTGCAACCCTCTTGCGCTCAGCTTCTTCCTCT
>NW_021705833.1:55865-57007 GCF_003719475.1 Trypanosoma rangeli
CCCGCTCTCGCGCCTCTCTTCTGGCCTTTCTGCGAGCCGCTTCCTCTTCAGCTTTCTTTCTTGCCGCTTCTTCTCTTGGCTTCCTGTATGCATCCCTTTTTGTTTTCTTCCGTGCAGCCTCCTCTTCAACTCTCTTGCGCTCAGTTCCTTCTTCGGCGGCCCTCCTTCGCTCAGCCTCTTCTTCGGCGGCCCTCCTTCGCTCAGCCTCTTCCTCAGCTCCCTTAGGTGCTGCCGTATTCTCCGCCTCCTCCTGCATAGCTGTTTTTTTGGCCAGGAGTTTCTTATTCCGCCTTATACCAGTCAGTTTTGTAAATGCGTGACGTGAGATGGCGGCAGTTTTTATGTTGCCAACCGCCCGGATTTGATCCAAGACATGTGGGGGCATGGGCTGGTCGTTACACACTTGCGGTTGTTGTGCCAAGTCCAGCTTTGGTTTCGTCACAACTGCTGTTCTCACTGTCGTCTCCTCCTCGCCATGAGGCTGTGCGTGCGTTTCCCCTGTTATCAGGGACTGTGTCGCTGCCTCGCAGGTTTTGAGGTAGCGACTGCGTTTGAGTGATTTTGACATCACGGCAGCAGGCTCCTGTTTAAACTCCTCGTTTGGAACTTTCGAAGCGTTATCCGCAGGGTGTTCATGCCGCTCTGCCCCACTGATTTCGTGCTGCGTGTTGTCGGTAGGTGCTGTGGGAGATTGCGGCACCGTGACGTCGTCAGTGCGTGGTTGCCGCGCCTCTTTCACGTCCACCTGAACCTTCGCAGAGTTCAATGAGGCATCGTTTGTGGCCAGCGCCTCTGCATTCTCCACAGCTGCAGAGATGCCCGTTTTGTCATATGGGAAGTCCCGCAGCTTGCGCTGCAGCTTTACGCTCTTGGCGATCGTCATCGCGCGTCGCGACGGCGCCGCTGGCGCAGCGCTGGTTGCTGCGGCACTGCCCGAGTCATCCAGCTTACATGGGTTCTCTATGGGTTCTTGCTTCACCTCTTCTATGTGTGTGACTCCTGCTGCAGCGGCGTCCGTCACCGGCACCTCCGACCCGGGCTCCTGCTTCTCCGGCGCCGCTCCGCCGTGTGCGGCGTCGTTGTCGAACAGAAACGCGAGCTTTGGGTTGGACTTCGGAGCGGCCGCCTCCACCGCTTTCGGT
>NW_021705837.1:0-10974 GCF_003719475.1 Trypanosoma rangeli
AGCAGCCAGAGCACGGAGCTGGGCGACCTCACGGACTTGGATGCTGTGAAGAGCGTTGTTTTTATTGACAGTACTTGGCAGCAGAGCAAGGCCATTGCGCGTGACGAGCGCTTATGCAGGTTTAAACATGTTCGCATCAAATCCCAGACCTCGCTCTTTTGGCGATTTCAGAATAATGATCCTACCTACTTGGCGACGGTGGAGGCCATCTACTACTTTCTGCGGGAGTTTATTGTGAACAAGAGACAGCGCAGCGCAGAGGACTCGACACCGCCGTTGTACCGGGGGGAGGTGGACGATTTGCTCTTTTATTACATCAACCAGTACATTGCGGTGCAGCAGCGCTATAGTCACAATGCCACGATGCAGTACACGACGCGACACTTTGACGGTTATATTCTTCCTAGCAGCTGCTGGGACGAACTTGTGGCTTTCCCTCAGCTGCTGCCGGACTCTAACGCAGGCAACGCTTCTTGAGTGGCCACCGCACATGCACGTGATTTTCAGGCAGTAACGCTTGTGCAGGCATCCATTCGTGTAACTATTGTGTAAAGTGAGAACCTTCACCCTAGCGACGCTGCTTTACGCAATTCGCTTTCACCACCGCTTTTTTTTTTTTTTTCTTGACCTCTCTTCTTTCACTCTCGGACCTTGCTATGGATGACTCTTGTTCCTGTTTAGTGCACCTGTGACCATTTTTGTTTTTGTTTTTGGTGCCTTTCTCCTAATTCTTTCTTCTCACTTGCTTCCGGCACTCACCGTTTGTGCGTGCGTGTGCAGAGCCAAGGGGTCGATGCCGCCAAAGGGAAGGGCAGCCGGCGTGCGGCCAAGGGCAGCAGGGGCTGCCGAAAATGCAAAGAAGAAGAAACCGGTCGTCGCCGTGCCAGATGTCCCTCCCCCGCCGATACCGGACGGCCGGGATTTATGGATTGCGACCGACGCCCTTCAAAAGACAAAGGCGATGCGCAACTACTTTCAGTTGGAGCGGGATAGGATTATTTCTTTTTGGGAGGTGAGCAAGAAGGAGCTGGAGGAGCTCAAGACGGAGCTGCGGCAGCGCGAGGACGAAAAGGCCGAAGCCGAGGAGCGGCAAGACGTAGAAACAAAAGTGTTCAAGCAAAAAATAAGACACATGATGTACGAGCATCAGCTTCAACTTTCCGAGATGACCAGCGAGGCGGAGCGGACGTTGGCGATACGGGAGGAGGAGTATCGTCAGAAGGAAAGAAACGCTGGGAGGGAGATGCGGGATGCCAAGTTGATGCTGCAGGCGCAGGAAAATGAGCATCGTGATATGGCCTCGGCCCTTACACTCTCCCACGATAAGGAGATTGCAGACCAGAGGCTTGACTTTGAGCGCAAAAACAAGGAGATGCATCTCATGTACGAAAGGAAAATGAGGGATTTAAGGGAAAATATGGATCAACAGCGTCACGAGGAGATTGACCTAATAGAAAGGCGTAAGAGTGACCACATTGCCGAACTTCGCGAGATGCACGAGCGTACCTTTAGGGAAATGAAGGAGTATTACAGTGAGATTACGTCAAACAACCTAGAAACCATTCGCACCCTCAAGGATGAGGTGTATGCCAGGAAGCGCACGGAGGCGCACAACGAGCGGGCGATGATGGATGTAGCACAGCGGAACAAAAAACTTACGGAACCGTTGGCGAAGCTGCAGCGACAGAAGCGGGAGTTGGAGCAGGACCTTATCAACTACGCCAGCGACAGGGATAAGCTTCGGGAAATGAAGACGGAAGTGCGAGAACGCGAGCAGGAGCTGCGCACACTTTCATGGGAGCATGAGGTCCTTTCGCAGCGCTTCGTTAAGCTAGAAGAAGATCGAGATATCATTCTTAACAAGTATAACAATATGTTACAGGAAATTCAGCAAAAGGCGATCTTTCGGCGGGTGCTTATTCAAAATAAATTAGAACTTGTGGAGTCACAGCTGGAGGGACGCGATGCTCGTCTCGCAGAGTTACTTAAAAGAGCTAACATAGACCCTGAAGGCATAAGCGAAATCGAACATAGAGTACATGACCTCTCCTTGGAGAAGGACACTATGATTAGCGACCTCCAGCACCTCATTGCACAGTTGGCTGCGCGGAAGCAGGTGATGCTGTCCACGTATGAGGCGTACTTGAGGGGAAACGGCATGTCTGGCGTGGGTGGGTAGCGCACTGCAGCTTCCACACAAGAATGTAAAGGCGGGCTGCCTTACGGCCCTTCAATGTATCTTGTTGTTTTGTTTGTTGTTTTATTTTTGTTTTTGCTCTACTGTGTCTTTCTCACGGCTCTCGCCTCCTGCCAAGATAACTGTGGAAGGCACCTGCGCATTGGTGGCAATGGGATTGTGTGTGACTCTGCGTGGGAAACCGAGGCGGTGCCAAGGATTGCTGCACCGTGGAGACCCTTCTGATGGTTTCTCTCCATTGCTTGCTGCCTCACCCACGTGCTTGCTTCGGTGCTGCTACTGCTGTTTTTGTGGAATTGTATTGGAGAACAATGCCTGTGTACGACGTGGCTGCCAGGAAGAAGCGTCCTGCGGTCGTCAAGCCAAACATCACACCAAAGGGGGTAGCTGCGAAAACTGAAGCAAAGAGTAAAGCTAAAGTAGTCTTTAATAATAAAAATCAAACTAATACGGAAGATGAAAAACCTGCGGCGGTTGAGTTCAGTGAGCCGGCGCAGTGGGTGGAGCGGATGGCATTGACATCGACAAAGTCGTTGCCAGCGGACCTCAACGCCGACGATGATCCGAAGCGGGAGGAGGTCTTTATCCAGCAGGCCCTGTTGTCCGTTTCACGTGGCCTTTCCCTCCTGGAAAAGGCTGATGTGCCGTGGAAGCGTCCCGCTGACTACTACGCGGAGATGTTTAAGGACGACGTGCAGATGAGTCGTATTGCGGCGGCAATTGAAACTTTCAAGACCCGCATTGAGGCCCAGGCCCACCGGCGTGCCATGAAGGACCAGAAGAAGTACGGTAAGGAGGTCCAGGCGGAGGTGCTGCGCCAGCGGGCCAAATATAAGCGGGATATGGGAGAACGCCTCACGGAGTGGCGGCGCAAGCGGAAGGGTAACGAAGAGCTGCGCGATATCCTGGACGACGGTGATGCCACCGGCGGCGGCGGAAGTGGAGGTGCTGCTCAGCGGGCAAGAACGCCAAAGCAGAAGGGCTTGCGCCCTGGAGGCGGTGGCGGTGCGAAAAAACGCCCTGGGAAGAACGCCCGTCGCAGGCGGTAAACGGAAGACGGAAGGCTGGTGTGTGTGTGTGTGTCTGTGTGTGGGGAGGCGGAGGAGGAAGAGCTCGCACCCCATCATCCTTCCGAGTCTGTCGCTTAATGTCTCGGTCAAGAGAAGTGTCACTCATGTTATGGTGCGGCAATGCACTGCCATCACCGTTGCCGCTCCTTTTTTTTTTATTTTAACACCAGTTTTTCTTCAACCCAAAAAATAATAATAATAACAAATAAAATATTACAAATAAATTCAGAAAACAGACATCGCAGAATTAAATCGCAACAAGCGCATTAGTAATGTCCTCCCGTTGGCTCCCAGACTTTGTTCTTAAACGTGATCAAGAGAGCACAAGCTACAGCTCCACTCGCGGGCAGGCTTTCTAATCCGTTTGACTTGGTTACCGAGGACGCGTGCATCATATCGTTGGAGCGAACGTGCCGCCACACGGCCAGGGTGCTCGCTGTCCGAGAGCGGATACATAAAAAGTTTCGTGGATTTGTTGATAATGTGGCGTCGGAGTTTGTTCTCAAATCTTCACTAACACAGATGGGCGTCAACGCCGAGAACATTGAAGTTGCGCTCGACCGGCATGCGTTGCGGGCCGAGATTCGTATGGATTTGGTCGCCTTGTCACCCCTTGCCGTGCTCATGCTAGATTACGTCGCTAAGGGCGCATATATTGGAAAACTTTTCGCGGTGGAGCAAGTTCGGAGGGTGCGGAACGTAAGCTACATCAACCGCCTCTTGAGCGCCGTGGACCAGGCGGGTAACCTTCTCCTCAATTACGGTGATTCCGCTGAGCCAAATTGGGAGCTAAAAGTCATGGATGGCCGGGTGGTCGCGTTTCTACCCATTCTTGAGGGCACCTTTGCCTATAACGGCGAGGTGCATGGTCTTCTTCCGACCATTGGAACCGCATTAAATACGCGGACGCGGTATAAAGAATTGCTGCGCCTTCACCAGGAGTTTCGCCCGAACCACACACGCGTGGCGACGTCAGGGGGAATTCTACTTGTGCGTGGATTTGCGCTGCATCTTCGGACGTTATTTGGCCGTGTGGTGGATGAATTTCTTCCTCCTGGCCTGAAGTCGATGAGTTCACGCGTCATTGAGCCTGACTCGACCTCCAGCCACAAGTTACGGGAACGCACGTTCGTCTTCCACGGGGATTCTACTGTGGAACTTACGCATGTTCCCATTGAATTTTACACCCTGGAGTCGTACCGCGAGCATGTACCTTTTTCGCTGCGCAAAACGCTTTCATTCCGGTGCGCATGTAAAGCGGATATTCTTTCCGTCTTTAAAACGGCACCCGGGGGAAATGAGTGCTGTTGCACGTACATCTGTAAAGGGGGTCAATTTAATGAGTTGACCTCTGAGGACTGGGTCACAGCCGACCCCAAGTTGCTACCGTACGTTGGCTACGACGACCCCGGCCGCCAGCAGGAGCTTGCGCAGCAAGCAGTATATCAGGAATGCGAATACAGCATTCTTTCTGCCATTGCAGCAGGGGATATTACAAGCGATGGCGTCCTCTTGACCCGCTATTTCCCATCTCCGTGTTTAAAGTCCTTGATTTTGTCTTGCACTGTCGGAAGGAAAGTGCGGGCAATCTTTTTTACAAAGGCTTCACGGCATCACGGAGAGTTCTTTAGCCAAGAGGACAGTGGCCTTCTTTGTGACCTCAACACTTTTGGAATCGCCGTCTTCTACGTGGATGAGGCGCATGATGGCATTTATCAATTTATCCGGCGCCAGGACCGCGATTCTGGCGTCTTTGTGCCAGTGGAGAGACGACAGGAGTATCTGCTTGCTACCTTTTTTGGTGTTTACGGCTCCAATTTAGTGGCGGGCGACTTTGAGGCCGAGCTGGGGTTCCTCCTGAACGGCATTTTGCAGCTAAGGCACTACTGCAACCATCCCCTTCTAAACCCGAATAAGACGCTTGCGCTTGTCACGGGTGGTGGTCCTGGCGCGATGGAGGTGGGCAATCGGGTCGCCAAGTCGCTTGGCATCTTGTCTTGCGGCCTGTTTGTTGACTTTGGCGCCCTATCTCACAGGCCCGGGGCGACAATTAACGAGCAGAAGCGGAACCCGTACGTTGACGCCTTCATGACGTACCGTTCGAACAAGCTGGTGGAGCGTCAATCAGACTTTAACTTGGACTTCCCTATATTTTTGACTGGAGGCATTGGCACAGATTTCGAGTACGCCCTTGAGGAGGTTCGTCGGAAGGTTGGGTCCGTCCCCCCGAACCCCATCCTTCTCTTTGGAACGTTGAATGAATACACGAATAAGATTACCGGACGCTATCGGGAAAACCTGAGAGCCGGAACGATCAAGGGATCAGAGTGGATTTGCTCTATACCGTGGCTTGTGACAACGGGGGCAGAGGCATGGGAAGTTTACCGACGCTTTTTTAATGGCCAGCTTCTCGTGGGCCCGGATGCCCCCCTTAATGATCGTGGTTTTGTTTTGGCTTCAGAGTATTTTGTGAAACACTCCATGTAGACCCACCGTGTTGGTATATATATGTATATAATATACATGCATATATACATATGTGCTGTGAGCTAACACAGCTGATTCTTTGTTGATGTCTACATTTCGCCCGGCTAAACTATTTTCGCTGAATGGGATGAAGCGCGCCAATACATATATATATATATATTATGTGTATATATAATATATATGTGGAATAAATTAAAAAAAAAAAAACAGATACATATTTATTTTTTTTATGTATTACTTGCTTTTTTCAGTGTTTTTTTTTTCTTTGTTGGGGTGGGCAAATGCGCAGTTGTTCCACCAAAGTGCTACTTCTCCTTGATTCCTTTGTGTGTTTGTGTGTGTGTATTTGTAATGTTCCTCATGACTTTATACCTTTTTTTTTTGGTATTGCTCCTCCTTTTCTCGTTTTTTTTTTTTTCGGTTAACAACGTTTTTGGGAAAATGTAGACGATGAGTTGTTTACCTAACACTCTTTTTCATTGGAACACTTTAATTTTTTGCGTTTCCCTCGGCCTCGCTGTGGTATGTGACATGTGTATGGCCTGTGCGTGAGCCGTGGGAAAGAGAAGAAAATGCTTTCAGCTGCACTCCCACATCACCTACCGCTGCCCCTCGTTAGGCTTACCTCGCTGCGGATTCCTTGCGCCGTTGGGGAGGGGTGTGGGAGGCGGGTCTCAAACGGGGCAGCCCCTCCGTAAGTAACACGTGTACAGAACGTTTTGCAACTCACATATGTACCGCTTTTAAAAAGAGGCTGCACCGACTGTTGCTACGTTGGCCAGCTTTATGTGTGAAGTGCCTCCCGTTCTGTGCTTGCCTCCGGGCCTGCGTCGCTGCACTCACGAGCGGCGGCGCTCGAGGGGGACATCTTGGCTTCCACCCGCCTCCCATTTCACCCCCGTTGTTTTTGGTTCTTTAGCCTCGTGCCTCGCACTTTACCCCTTCTGCAGCTCGCCGACGTGTCCCACCGCTTTGGCGGAAAATGAAACACTTTCGTGGATGGCTCGCTGTGTGCCTCGTGTCGGTGGCCCTCTTTATGCTGGTCGACATCCCGGTTCAGCAATGAAATCTGCGCGGCCGCACCATTTTTATGGCCGTCATGACCTCCGTGGTGTGGATCGTCTACCTCATGCTGCTCTGCGTCTTTCTGCACGGGTCACTGCGGCGCAGCACGGAGGTATATCGAAGAGGATTCGTCTGTTGCCGCAGCGCGATCAATGGCGGCGTCTTCCTTTGGTTCAAGGAGCAGCACAACCTAAAGGTGACCCTCGCCAGTCTGAGAGGTGAAACGGAAAGCATGGAGCAACTCCTCTTGTACCGTTGGCCAAGCACCCACGTGGGCCGTAACTCGCCGACGCGGCAGATGCTCATGGACGCTGCAACGACGCCCGTGGCAGGCTGCCTGGAATCAGTTTCGCCCAACGGTGCTTTGTGAGGCGAGTGCGCGGCGGCGGCGGCGGCGTGGGTAGTTGTTGCGGCGGGTCAGTGCCCTCCTTCTCCCTTTTTTTTTCCCTTTCCATCGCATCGCCTGCCGCTGAACATAGAAGCAAAGAAAACAAAGTCCACATTTGTTTGTTTGCTGCCTCTTTTCCCGCTTCTTCGGCGTTGTTGCCTCGGCGCAGGCAGCTGTGCTCTGCCTGTTGCCGGCTTGCCTTCTCGCCGCTATTGTTGTGGCTCCCTCCCTACTCTCCTCTTTATCTTTTTGGTCTCTCCGCTGTGTGATTTGCCGGGCGCCCCGCAGCGGTGACGGGGCAAGTAAAAGGAAGCAGCAACGGACGGAAATAGCCCGAAGAAGCAGGTAGGTGAGAGATAGGCAAAACAACAACAATAAAGACACACACACACACAAAAAGAAAAAGAAAAAATAAAATAAAAGCGAATGCGCCACAACATGCAGATTGTTCTCCTGGGTGTCGCCCTGACACTCTGGGGTTGTGCGCTGCACGTCCACGCTTTCGCCTTCGACCTGGCGGCCACGAAGCGCCGGTGTTTCGTGGAGGAGGTGCCAAGCAGCACGGAGCTGCGCATTTCTTTTGCAGCGCTGCCAGGGTACGCACAATTTCTGGACGTCGTCGTGACGGGGCCAGGGGACCATGTGTACTACACGGCTACCGCACAGGATCGTGGCAACTTTCATGAACTAATCGCAGGGGGAGGGGACTTCACAGTATGCTTTTACTCCCGGCTGGCGCACGGGGTAAGGTACACCGAGGGAATGAAGCGCAGCATTAGCGTGGATATTCGTACGGGAAGCGAAAGCAACGATTACTCGAAGTTGGCCACCAAGGAGAAACTCCGGCCCATTGAGGTCGAGCTGCGTGTGCTGGAGGACGCAGTGCGCTCCATTCACTCCGAATATCTGTACTACAAGGAAAAGGAGGCAGAGATGCGCAACGCAAACGAGGCAATGACGCTCAAGGTGGCGTGGTTCACCGGCATCATCATCCTTATTTTTGTTCTCTTCTCCTTGTGGGAGCTGCGTCACCTGAAGTCGTACTTCCGTAAGAAGCGTCTGATTGATTGAGACACGATGAAGCGAAGTTGCGCGCGTAACGAGGACAAAGTGTGGTGGAGTGCATGGGTGGGTGGAACCTGTGAGTGCGGGCAACCCGTTCAGTAGAGGCAACACCAATCGCGGCGGTGGCTGCTCCTTTTTCCACGTTACCTTCTTGGTTCGGTGAGCATTGAAACAGCGATACCTAAGAAGCTGCAGATGAGAAAAAAAAAGCAAAAGGAGGTAACAACAAAGGAAGGAGAACGTCATACTTGTGTTTGCCGCTTCTGCTGCTGCTTCTTTGCAGGCCGCCTGTGGTGGTGGCGGTGGTGCCCACGTTTCTCGTCTGCCTTTTGCATCTACGTTTGATTTGTCGTGCGTGCGCTGCCTCTCACGGCAGGGATTCTCTTTTTTTTTGTATAATAGCTCTCTATACATTTTTTTTCTTTTTTCTTTTTTTCTTTGTGCTGCGTTGCTGCCAGCTAACAGGTTCGTGGACACGTGCCTGCTGACACCACAGTACACATTGGCTTAACGCGGAGCCACTTCACCTGGTTGCATGCATTTGCGCTCAGGACCGTTATCTTCGCCTTTGTCTGTGAGTGGAACCGGCACAACTGAAGATGACAGGCATACTTGGCCCAGAAGCAGTCAAGGAACTTGCCACAATTCGGCGTATCGCGAAGGCACTGGAAGACGTGATGCTTTCTCCGCATGCATCCGTTAGCCCTGGCGACGGTGCCATTACGCTGTCGCAGGAGTCATCAGAAGAGACTGCGATTGTTCTACGTGGTGTCGGGACGAAGCTGGCCGCCGCTGCTGAGGGGCTTGCCACCGCTATTGAGACTCAAATGGCTGAGTTTTTTAACTACATGAGAGAGAAGGAGACCTTGTCTGTCGTCGCGATGTTGCGCGCACGCAGCGTGGTGCCAGAGGGCTTTAAACTGATGAGTCATGAGGAGGTGTGTGCGGCACGCCCCACGGCCTTCTCTTGCAACGATGATACCTCTGAGCCGTCGGGGGGTGGCGTTTTGCAAACCACCAAGTCGTTGCATAGTCAGCGGTCTCAGATGCGTGTGGCGGCTTCATCGTTGCAGACGTGCTTGTTCCTGATGCTGGAGGCGCTTCTTACACGCGTCCATGCCACTCGCGCGGCGGTGTACCTTGAAAACCTTCCTGAGAATTCCCACGTACTCAGCCGCGTGGCGCAGATCCACGCAGACGGCAGGCTGCCCCTCGAGGTCAGCTACGCCAGCAGTAGCATGATTGTTACCGCTGTGCGGTGTGGTATGGCCATAAACTTCAACAACACCGGTATGCCCCCCAACAACAACGACAATGACTTCCCCCACCACATTGAAAGAAATGTGCGTCGCCCTTTGCCGGTTCAAAACGGCATCATTGTGCCCATCGGTAACTACGGATGTGTCTTCGTGGCCGATAAGGTGACCGGGGTGCCGCCGCCTTTTACCTCGTTCGACGAGTACCAGGTCTGGGCCCTTGCCAGTCTTTGCGAGGGCATCTTTTCACGGTACTCGCGGGACGTTTTTGTGACGGTGCCGTGGAGTCCAGCTGTGGGAACACTGCGTCAGTGCACCTGCCTTCCGCCCCTCCCCAGGCCGCCTCGAGACTCCACACAACCAAAGGCAGCTGTGACCGCTGCCGTGACTGCGCCCTCTTTGGACGCGCTGCAATCCATGCCGAAGAGGCTGGCCGTGCTTCGAGCCTCCACCAACAAGGTGAGCATCATTGGGGACTCCAAAGGCATACCGCGGACACACTTGACGTTTGAAGGCCTTTTCCTGGAGGCGGCTGAGTACGTCAGAAACATTGAGGATCTTTGGCACAAGTCGGTGGATGAGGTAAATCAACTACAAATTTCCCTGAGAGAACAGACCCGCAATCTGGATGCCAAGACGCATCAAATCCTTGGGCTAGAGCGGGAGGTGCGCCGCTTGAACGGGCGACTTCTCCGTCTTCAGGAAACAACTGCTACCCCAATCCGCCGAAATGTAACTTAGCTTTTTTTTTTTTTACTAAATATAGTGCCCTGAACTTATCCCGCGTCCTTTTTGCCCCTTTCTCCTTTCCCGCAGCGCATCATCTTATGCTTACACGTCGTTTAGATCATTTTTTAAAATTTGTTTTATTCTAATATATATATTTTTCCTTGATGTCATGCTTCCTCAACTTTGTTCTTTGCGCCTCTCCAGGAACTTTCTTTGACAGCATGCCATTCGTGAAGGTTGTGAAGAACAAGGCGTACTTCAAGCGCTTTCAGGTGAAGTACCGCCGTCGCCGCGAGGGCAAGACGGACTACCAGGCGCGGCGCCAGATGGTGCTACAGGACAAGACCAAGTTTGGGACGCCTAAGTACCGCCTGGTGGTGCGCATCACGAACCGCGACATCATTGCGCAGATTGTGCTCGCAAAGGTTGTGGGCGACGAGGTTGTGATGGCGGCGTACTCGCACGAGCTCCCGCAGTTCGGGATCGAGCACGGCCTGACGAACTACGCGGCGGCGTACGCGACTGGCCTGCTGGTTGCGCGGCGCATGCTGACGAAGCTAGGCCTTGCGGGCAAGTTTGAGGGCGTGAAGGAGACGGACGGGTCCTACTCGGCCGTGCGCACGAAATCCGACGATCAGGGCGACGACGAGACGCGCTTCCCTTTCAAGGCGATCCTTGACGTCGGTCTTGCCCGCACGACGACCGGTGCCCGTGTGT
>NW_021705837.1:10999-12503 GCF_003719475.1 Trypanosoma rangeli
GTCTTGTGCGTGTGTGTGTGGTGGTGGGGGGGGGGGGGTGGAGCGGACCTGTTGTGCCGCGGGGTGCAAAGGGGGGTGGGAGGCGGCGATAACCTTGCCCTCACTTACTGCCAGCCTGTATGCTTGTTCTTTTTTTTTTTGTTTGATTTGTGAATTTTATCCGTCTTCCGTTTTTTTTCTTTTTGTTCTTCCTCGCTGCTTTTTGTCTTTACTGTTGGTTTTGTCGCGTCCTGCGTTCTGCCGCCAGCTCCTATCAAGACCAAGCATGCCATTCGTGAAGGTTGTGAAGAACAAGGCGTACTTCAAGCGCTTTCAGGTGAAGTACCGCCGTCGCCGCGAGGGCAAGACGGACTACCAGGCGCGGCGCCAGATGGTGCTACAGGACAAGACCAAGTTTGGGACGCCTAAGTACCGCCTGGTGGTGCGCATCACGAACCGCGACATCATTGCGCAGATTGTGCTCGCAAAGGTTGTGGGCGACGAGGTTGTGATGGCGGCGTACTCGCACGAGCTCCCGCAGTTCGGGATCGAGCACGGCCTGACGAACTACGCGGCGGCGTACGCGACTGGCCTGCTGGTTGCGCGGCGCATGCTGACGAAGCTAGGCCTTGCGGGCAAGTTTGAGGGCGTGAAGGAGACGGACGGGTCCTACTCGGCCGTGCGCACGAAATCCGACGATCAGGGCGACGACGAGACGCGCTTCCCTTTCAAGGCGATCCTTGACGTCGGTCTTGCCCGCACGACGACCGGTGCCCGTGTGTTTGGTGTGCTGAAGGGTGCCGTGGACGGCGGCCTGGCCGTGCCGCACCGCCCCAACCGCTTCCCCGGCTACAACAAGGAGAAGGACTCCCTGAACGCCAAGGCCCACCGCGACCGCATCTTTGGTCACCACGTTGCGGAGTACCTGAAGCAGGTGCAGGAGGAGGCGAGCTCGAACCCGGAGGAGAGCACGTGCCAGTTCTCCAAGTACATCAAAGCCAAGGTTGCCCCCAGCGAGCTGGAAGGCGTCTATAAGAAGGCGCACGCTGCCATCCGCGCGGACCCGATGAAGCGCCGCGCGAAGAAGGAGCGCAAGGAGGCCGCGGCGGTGAAGAAGTACAACACCAAGAAGCTGACTGGCGCCGAGAAGAAGGCCGCCGCCAAGGTGAAGATTGCATCGGTGATTGCGAGGATCCGCGACCGCGCGTCGAGGTAGTGACATCTGCTGTTACTGAATGAATTCCATGGGGTCTGTTTTCTAATTTTGGTTATTAATTCTACAAACTTTTTTTTTTCCGCTTGTTGCGTGTGTGTGTGGTGGGGTGGGTGGGGGGGGGAGCGGACCTGTTGTGCAAAGGGGGGTGGGAGGCGGCGATAACCTTGCCCTCACTTACTGCCAGCCTGTATGCTTGTTCTTTTTTTTTGTTTGATTTGTGAATTTTATCAGTCTTCCGTTTTTTTTCTTTTTGTTCTTCCTCGTTGCTTTTTGTCTTTACTGTTGGTTTGTCGCGTCCTGCGTTCTGCC
>NW_021705837.1:12528-55650 GCF_003719475.1 Trypanosoma rangeli
TTGCCCGCACGACGACCGGTGCCCGTGTGTTTGGTGTGCTGAAGGGTGCCGTGGACGGCGGCCTGGCCGTGCCGCACCGCCCCAACCGCTTCCCCGGCTACAACAAGGAGAAGGACTCCCTGAACGCCAAGGCCCACCGCGACCGCATCTTTGGTCACCACGTTGCGGAGTACCTGAAGCAGGTGCAGGAGGAGGCGAGCTCGAACCCGGAGGAGAGCACGTGCCAGTTCTCCAAGTACATCAAAGCCAAGGTTGCCCCCAGCGAGCTGGAAGGCGTCTATAAGAAGGCGCACGCTGCCATCCGCGCGGACCCGATGAAGCGCCGCGCGAAGAAGGAGCGCAAGGAGGCCGCGGCGGTGAAGAAGTACAACACCAAGAAGCTGACTGGCGCCGAGAAGAAGGCCGCCGCCAAGGTGAAGATTGCATCGGTGATTGCGAGGATCCGCGACCGCGCGTCGAGGTAGACCATGTTTTTGCGAAATAATTGAAGGAGCAAATGCACTGTTTTTAATTTTATTTTTAGTTTGTATTGTTTGAGTTTTGCTTCGTCTGTGTGCTTTTTGCCGCTGCCGGTGTTTGGTGCATTTGGCGCGGATTGTTTTATTATTATTATTATTTTATTCTACTTCTCTGATGGTGCTGGCTTGTGTGGGCGGCGTAGAAAGGTCAGCGAAATGGGGGCGTTTATGTACCTGAACGAGTTGTGGAAGAAGAAGTCTTCCGATGTGATGCGCTTCATCCAGCGCGTCCGGGCGTGGGAATTCCGTCATCAACACACCATTGTTCGCTTGCGCCGGCCGACGCGCCCCGAAAAGGCCCGCATGCTGGGATACAAGACGAAGCAGGGGTACTCCGTGTTTCGTGTGCGTGTTCGCCGCGGTGGGCGCAAGCGCCCGGTGCACAAGGGCATTACGTACGGCAAGCCCAAGACGAGCGGTGTGTTGGGGGTCAAGCTCAACAAGAACAACCGCGTCATTGCGGAGCAGCGGCTTGGCAAGAAGTACGGCAACCTTCGTGTGCTGAACTCGTACTGGGTGAATGCCGACTCCACCTTCCTCTGGTACGAGGTGGTCGCGGTGGACCCGATGCACCGCACGATTCGTCGCGACCCACGCATCAACTGGATCGTGAACGCGGTGCACAAGCACCGTGAGCAGCGCGGCCTCACGTCGGCCGGTCGCAAGCACCGCGGCCTGCGCCACAAGGGTCACAAGGCCTCGAAGTTGCGCCCGTCTGTCCGTGCTGCATGGCGCCGCAACAACCGCATGGTGTTCCTGCGCAAGCGTTAGTGTCACTCTGACACATTTTTCGTGTTGGCCTTTCCTATTGTTTTTGTTTTTATTGTTTTCAACACAACTGCGCTTCCGCTTGTCGTGCTTTGCCTCGTACACACCTTTCGCCAGGTGTCTGTGTGTGTTTGTCCGTGTGCCTTCGGGGCCCCAGTCCCTACATTTTCTCCTTCGTTTGTTTCTGTTGCACCAGAAAGAGAAGAGCATGCCCGCCGTGAAGAAAGAGGCTCCAAAGGCAGAGGCCCCCGCGCCGCGGACGGGCATCATCGCCGGCTTTAACAAGGGCCACAAGACCACCCGCCGCGCCCGCGCCCCGTCCTCCAACGACCGCTACGCTCTTCCGCACAAGAAGCTGCGCGCTGTGAAGGCGATCATCACGGACCTCGTTGGCCTCTCGCCCATGGAGAAACGCGTGCAAGAGCTGCTGCGCGTTGGCAAGGACAAGCGTGCCCTCAAGTTTTGCAAGAAGCGCCTTGGCAACTTCAAGGCCGCCAAGAAGCGGCGTGCCAAGATGGAGGAGGCCCTCCGCCATCAGACGAAGAAGAAGTGAGGTCCCCGCCGCTCTTGCGTACACTTGCTTTCTCATTTTATTTGATTTATTTTGAAAAATGACAATTTGTTTCGTTTTGCTCTCTCTTTCTTTTTTCACTTCCCGTGTTGCACGGCAGATGGAAGGCCCACAAGGGCTTATTCGCGGGGTACTGCTGCAGGTGCATTTGTATCTGTTTTTCCCCCCCCCCTTTTTTTTTTTTTTCTACCCTCTTCTCCCTGTTTGCATGTGGAGTGGTAGTACACGCTGTGTAGGACAACGCTGGGGGAAAAATGCTGGAGGAGGAGGTGGAGGAAGTCACAGCGGCACTTTCCCGTGTATGCGTCATGCGGGACGTCGATGCTCTTGTCCTCCGCAGTGCTAGCTGGACGTCTGAGGAGCGTCAGGCGTGCCGTCGTCGCGAGGCGTGGCGGGAGCGGCGGGAAGCGGAGCTGCTCGGGCAGCTTGGCGCGTGGCAGGCAAAGTTTGTTGGCGGCTGGGAGGAGCGCACCGCGGCGTGGAGGCGCAGCGGTGCGGCTCTTCGCGAGGTGGAGGAGGAGTGTTGGGCGGTGGCCAGTCACATCACGCTGTCAGACTTGGTGTCGGGTCCCTTCGCCATGCTGGACGAGTGCAGTTGGCTCTTCTCCCCTCTGGGGCCCTGCGCGGGGTTGTTTCGGGCCGTGATGAAAAGGGACACGGAGGGGGCGGAGCGCCGGGACGAGGCGGCGGCGGCGGCGGCGCTCGCAGAGAACGTGTGCCCAGCGACCACATCCGGGATGCGGCAAACCCGTCAGCTGCTCATGGAGTCGCGCCGGGCGTGGCGTTTGCTGGTTTTTGCGTGGGGGCGTTTTCTCCTGGCGCAGAGGGAGCGGCCGTCCAGCGCTGTTTGTTTGGTGTTGACTTCAGCAGCAGCGCAGTTTTTGCGCATGCGCAGGCGTGAATTCCAAAAGACGCTTGCAACGACGGGGAGGCGGACGGGCGGTGGTTTGCCATCCGCATGACGCGCACACTTGGCTCCTCCTCTGTGCAGATGCCAGTGCTTTCTCCTCATCCTCTGCCCTCCTTTTGTCCCAGCTTTGCGTGCGTAGATGAGGTGCGAATGGTGCAACGAGGACCATTGCGTCTGCTGCCTCTGCACGGTGTGCGGCGTGGGCGTTGCGCCAGGCAGCGCGAGGGTGTTGCAGTGTGCCACGTGCCGTTCCTTGATGCACGCGACGTGTGCCCCGTCGGAGGACGTGCCGGTGTCGCAAACATTTTACTGTTCCATGCCGTGTCGCCTTGGCGTGACGGTTAACCGCAATCCGGCGTTTAACGCAGTCCTCAGTGCTCGTCTGGAGCTGAAGTGTGATCGCCTGTGGCAGGCGATGGCGGCGACAGACGTAGTCGCCTACTACCACCTGCGCCACCGGATGTGGGCGGAGTATTTCGAACGAGAGAAGCAGCAGCTCCCAATGTTCCCGCGTTGCCGCGATGTGGCGGACGATGTGCGGCTGCCCCTTTTGGAACTTCTCTCGCCGGAGGGACAGGCTGGGCTGCTGTGCACGCTGCACCCGCTCGACCATCCGCTCGGCTCAGCCGTTGCGATGCCGGCGCGGCGGGTCTGGCGTGTGCAGCGTGTGCAGCCTGGCAGCAACAGCGACTACGTGGCGGAGGCTGCAGAGGTGCTCTGCACAACCCGGCGAGGATCGACGACGCCACGCCGAGACACCGACGTGTCGTGCACAGGGAGTAGGAGAGGAGCAAGTTAGATGGGTAGTCAACGACCAGTTTTTGTTTGCTTTTTTGTTTTGTTTTGGCTTTCTTGCGGGCATGCAGAGGGCTGCAATGAGCCCAGTAATGATGCCAAGAGGAGTGTCGACATCGGTGATGCTTATGATGGGGAGGGGGGAGCGAGACGTTTCAGTCTCTCTCACTGCTCCCGTGGATTGCGCGTGCGCCCTCCCCCTTCTTCCTTGCACAGTGATTGTGTGTGATTGCGCGGTGTATATGGTTTCTTCTGCGTTTTGTCTGAGCAGGGCGTGCATACGTAGTTGCGTGTATAGATCATTGCTTCTTGGGACGGTGAGCGGATGGAGTGCTGCGTCCACTCCCCGTGCGGCCGCTACCTTGTGCGGTACAAGACCGATACGGAGTCGATGCGCATAGACGTGGTGCCGAAGGCGTCCACCTTCGAGCCGTCGCCAGAGGTACACTACGTTGCGGTGTTGCGTGAGAGTCATGTGCTGGAGATCACCACAGCAGCCGGGGTGCGGAAGGAGTTTGCCGGCTTTGCGGACATGACGTACAACGCCCTCATCGGACGCTCCCCAAGCGTGAAGTTTTTTGTTGAAACATGCGAGGAGATGAAAAGCCGGATTACGGCGGAGGTGGCGCAACGCGGCTGCGTGGCCTCTGACTCCCTCATCGACGACAGCGACACGAGTCAACTCTCCGACACCTCGCGCATGCAGCGATTTTTCACCCTGGACTATGACGTGGACTTCACACGCGCCGTATTCCCCGTGCCGCTCCTGCAGATGGCCACCGCGGAGGGGAATGCGGCTGCGGACTCGCGGCGTTTGTCTTCGGTAGTCTCCGCCGATCCTCGGCAGCAGCCGCAATGCGCCGCGTTGCGGCACAACGGAGCAAAAACAAGGGCTGAGGCAGATGATGCCAACAAGGCCCAACTCGCGAGGCTGCAGACGGAGAACGAGAAGCTTAGACGCGAGAATGAGGCGTTGGCAAGGCTGAGCAGAGAGAAGATGCTGGAGATGCAGCGGCTCTGTGAGGACTTTCAGCAGCGCGTGGATGGGGCCTGTGAGTTGGAGCGGCTCAAGAAGAAGCTGTCAGGCCTTCGAGCGCGGCTTCGCCAGGCAGAGGCGGAGCGGGATGAGGCGCACGCGGCCTTCGCCCGGCTGAAACAAAGGGCGCTGGTCTGCGGTGAGAAGGTGAAGCGGCGCTCCCGGTTTGACACGCCCTCGCCGGTGCCGCGGCGATCGTCTTCGCGTCGGCTGGGCGACTCGCCCGCTCCACGTGGGCGCACTGGCGGCCGGCAGGGGGGGCGATCCGCGACTGAGTTGCGTCTCCGCTCGCTGAGCCACGCCCGCGGGGGCGGGGCGACGCTGACGAAGAAGCGGCTGTGGGGGGACGGGGGTAGCAGCCGCTGCAGCAGTGCCTTCGGATCGCAGTGCAGTTCGCGCAACAGCTGTGAACGGCTCTACCGCACCCCCACCGCCAGCAGTCGCATGCACCAACGCGAGTCGCCGGTACACGTGCCGCGGCGTGCCGTGTTTCGATAGAAGCTGGATGGGGTGGTGGTGGTGGCAAGTGAAGGAAAAACCAAAAAAAACAAGAGAACAAGCAAACACACAAAGCAGCAACAGAGGGAGAGGTGTGAGGAAAACGGACCAAACAAAGAACGAGAAGAATCAGAAAGAAGCAGCACATTGACATAGAGCGACACACTGAGATGCCGTGGTGCCTTCTTGCACTTAGAATACATATACACATATATATTACGTCTAGATGCACTGACTGTTAATATATTCACCCCCTCTTTTTATTAACATATTTGCTCTATTGCTTCGTTGCTCGCGCAATGCGTTGTGTGTGCGTGTGTGTGGTGGGGTGCGCCCAACGCTTTGCCTTCGCTTTCCTCCCTTTTCTTCTCTCATGTGCCATAATTATCGTCTCCGCTGCCATTGCAGTGGAGGTATTCAGCGGGGGAGATGCTGCGCAAGAGTTGCGGCCTGCGCGGCTTCTACAAGCTGCCTGGGCGAAAGGCGTTGGACGAGATCTGCAAGCTGGGCCTTCTCGAGGCGACCCCGACGCCGCAGGTGGCGACGCTCTGGAACGAACACCACAAGCAGTTCGTGCAGTACTGGGGCCGGGTGATTTCGGCCGACGCCTACGCTGCTTTGCGCCCCCGCCTGCAGAAGTGCTCCTACTTTGTGATTCCCGTGTTCCGCACGAAAGGGCTCTTTAACGTCGTGACAAACTGGGATAATGACCTTATCGGCGTCGCTCCGCTGGGTGAGTGGCAGCAGAAGCAGGACCACGCGCAGATTGACATGACCATTCAGTTCTTTACAGAGTTGTCTCGCACAAAGCGTATTGTGTTGGTGCGGTGCGAGATCAAGGACAAAATATTTGTACGCCAGGACTGCATCTTCATCACCCAGATGCTCCTCAAGTACTACACGCTGCCCTCCCTCTACGAGACCTGGGTGGAGGTGTTTAACAAGCGGCCCCACCTCTTCGACTACCACATGTACCTCCGTGCCATGAAAGAGGAGGCGCAGCGGGACGACATCCACATCGAGGACAAAAAGTCGCAGATGAAGCTAGACGCGTACGGGCCGGTGATCGACACCCCACCGGATGCCATTGCGCAGCAGATCTTAGGCGGCGTCGACACCGGCGCCCTACGGCCTGGCGGTAAGACAAACTTGTAATCGCCTTATGTCCGTTGCTTTGCTGCGGCGGGGATGACTTTGTTAACGCCTTCCTCCTTTGGCGGGCGAGGATGAGCGTGAGAGCATGAGGAGAATATTTGCAATGATGTGCTGCACAGCCTCTCTGCGCGTGAGCGTTCCTTTTTTTTTTTTTTGTCGTCTCTTCTTACCGCTTTTTCCCAGGAGTTTGGTCGCATGCCAGTGTTAACTTTTGTGAGCGATGTGTTCTGCGAGTACGGCGTGGAGCTCCCGATCGTTCACGAGTCGTTGGATACAGCGCGGCGTGAGGCGCAGCGCCGAGGGTTGTACCTCCTTGTCTACGTCCACTCCCCGACGCACGAGGACACCCCCGCGTTTCTGACGAGCGTGATGTCGAGTCCGAAGCTGCGAGAGCTGGTGGGAACCCGCCTTGTGTTCTTTGGGGCTTCCGTGCTAGAGTTGGAGGGCCGCCGGCTGGAGGCGGAGCTGCAGGTGACGACGTTTCCCTTTCTGGCCCTCATGCTGAAGCGCACCACCGTGCTGAAGCTGAAGGGCCTCCTCTCCGCCGAGGCGGTAGTGCAAAACCTCCAGATGGCTTTCGACCACTGGGACGGGCGGCTGGCGGAAGAGGTCCACTTGCGCCGGGAGCGGGAGGAGAAGGAGCGGGCCCGCCGTGAGGAAGAGCTGCAGGCCAATGAGATGCAGGCGGTGGACCGTGAGCGCATCCGGCAGTACGAAGAACAGATGCGCAAGCAGCGTGAGCGAGAGGGGTGGCTGCGGCGCGAGCGGGAGGAGGCGGAGCGGCAACAGCGCGAGGCGGAGGAAGCGAGACGGCAGCGGCAGGAGGAGGAGGCGGAGTGCCGCGCTCGGGCGGAGGCGCTGCGGGCGGCCGCATCCGCACGGCTGCCAAAGGAGCCCCCCATCGATGCGGATCCCTCGAGCGTCGCGCTTATTAGCCTTAAATCTCTTTGCGGGACGCAGCACCACCGCCGCTTCTACCGCACCGAGAAGCTCCGTCACCTGCGCGACTACGCAATGTCGCTGGAAGACTACAAAGGTGGGGAGTTTCGGTTGATTGCTGGTTACCCGCCGCGCCCGCTGGAGTTTGATGACGACAAAACGGTTGGCGACGTGCCGGCTCTTCTTCCTCGTGCCGTCGTGCTGATGCGTGGGGAGTAGCGCAAGCAGCCCGAATTTAGTTTCTACTGTTTTAGGACGCCCGTACAAGTCCTGAGTGTTTGTACACATGCGTGCGCGTTTTTTTGCTGGTGGAGACTTGCGTTTGTGTGTGTCGCGGGACTGGAAAGTGAGGTGGCGGCAGAGTGGGGTTGGGGAGGAAAGAAAAAAACAAACAAACAAAGGTATAAAAAAGATCATGATTGAGAAGTAGCGAAGGAAGTAGAACGAAGAACGAATGAAAGCAAAGTGCGCAAGCAAAAAACGAGGTCTAGTGGTGATATGTGTGTGTGTGTGTGTGTGTGTGTATGTGTCTATGGGCGTGGATGCACCGCATCTGCATCGTCACTGAATGCGTTCCTTTTCCTGTTGTCTTTTCGGTTTCGATGGAACTTCTCCCTCACCCTCTTTCCAACATGGCAGGCTGTAACAATGGTGCGCTTCTAGCCTTGGTGCATGGCAGTACAGACATGCTTCAAGTGGCGCCACAAGGAGTCGGATCGCTGGCGCCGGCTGATGGACGCGACATGCGTCCCCTGTGATTGGTTTGGACAGACACGTGGGCCGAACTTCTCGCAGTACGGCAGGCATTGGACCCACCTGCTGACGTGCGCCCACGTGATCTGTCCCTGGGACTACCCCAACTATTATCCTACGGAGGGACCAACCCGCCTCGTTTCTCGCATCACGCTAGCTGACACGATGACGCAGGTTCGCCTCGTCTCACTGCAGAGTAATGCCGTCTATAAGCACTTCACCTCCAACCAGCACGTGTACTTGCATTCTAACCCGCGGTTGGACCTCTGTGTGCTTCATCCAGAGTAAAATTTGAAGTGTAGTAGTGATATGAAAATGCTGTGGATGCAGAATGAGGGTTACGTGACACGCCCGCGTCTGGAGCTGGTGGAGCCATTGGCTGTGGGCGACCATGTCTGGATCTACGGCATGACGGCGCATGAATTACTCTTTGATGAGGAGAAGGCACCAGAGCCGTTGATGGTCCTGACCGGCATCCGCGCCAAGGTGCACACCCTGACTCGGGAGCACTTCTTCCTCGACACTACCTCCCTGGAGGGGGCGGAGAAGGGCCGCATCGGCATGGGGATTTGCGGCTCCGTTGTGATGCGGAATAGGCGCTGTGTGGGCATGCTGACAGCGACGGTGCACGAGGAGAGCAAGTGCACGGAGTTGGCCGGCACCGCCATGTGTACGTACACCTCTGACATCTTTGACTTTCTGCTGGAGGTGGAGCGACAGATGAAGGTGGTCGCCCCAAATCTGAACCGCGAGGAAACAGTCTTTCAGCAGCAGCGCCGCGAGGAGGGGTGCGCGCCACCGGACTGCAAGATCTGGGAGCTGGACCACTTGCGGCTGGCGCGCCGCATCCCTGCCCACGTGTCGATGTGGCACATGGAGGAGAAGTGGGTGACGGAGGAGGACTACATGACGGGCAGCGTCTACGGCCGCACGAGCCAGTGACATTGCGGCCGTCTCAACGGCGGCGCAGGACGAGCAGAAGTACCACAGCCCCACAGGCATCTGTGCCGACTACGAAGACTTCAAGACGCGGGACGTGTGGGACCACAACGTCAGCTCCGAGATGCGCTCTTTTTTTAATACGGCCGTTAACGCGAAGGATGCCCACAGCCTCAACATGATGCGCAAGTCCTTGGAGAACATCCGCGCCCAGCGGGCGATGGAAAAGATGAAGGAAACCGTGCTGAATAACTCCGGCCGCGCTGAGGATCCGCTTAACGTTGGTGACATGGGCCATTATGCGGCAGGCGACGACGGCGCCGCGTTTGATCCTGCGGCGGCGGAAGAGAACACACCGGCAGCGAAGCGAAAACGAGAGAAGGCTGCATACCAAGAGGCCCCTCGCCGCCGGCATGGTGTTAAGGCGCATCCATTCGGCGACGAAGATCTCCGTGGACTGTGGGACCAACACTAGCGGCATTAGGACCCATGCGCTGCAGCCGAGAGATGGCGGGTGCCGTTGACGGCGTACGACGTGCACTGTCTTCAAGATATATATACATCTTGCTCGCTTCACCGCCTTTTTTTTTCACTTTTTTCCGTTGAGGCTGTGTGTTGTCTTTCGCTTCCGCCACTGACCTGTGTACAGCACGGCAGGTACACAACTTGCATTGACAGATATTCACTCGTTTTATTTCCTTTCTCCATCTCTCTCTCTCTCTCTGTGTGTGTGTGTGTGTCCGTTTCCCGTTGTGGCCCTCAAACTCTGCTCCCTTTCATTCTCTCCGTTTGTTTGCGTTTTTTTTTTGTTTGGCACGGCGCACGTCTCTGCCGGGCAAATAGACTCTGCAGGGATACCAGTAGAGATGTTGAACCCAGGCGCTCAGCCGTGGTACCCGTCATGCGATGGTGCGGTCAGCGTGCAGGTGCTGCCCGTACGTCGGCAGAATGATCCGTACCAACTTAGTGCAGTGCAGCGGCCGCCAACACCACTCTGCGGCGACGCGGATCTCAGCACCATTCAGATAGACTCACTCAGTAGCGCTGTGCCCCCTGCAGCTCCCGTGGCCGCCGTGGCCGCCATGGCCGCCGTGGCCGCTGCGCCCCCGAGGAAGGGACCGTACCGAAGCACGATGCTTCTGGGGCAGGACATCCCGGCGCTCTTCGATTCGAGCCGGCAGCGGTCGTTGTGGAATTCAAGTGGATGGATAGCCGGCTCGACGGCGGTGCAGCTGAGCTCAGCCACAATCTCGTCGCTGGATTCGCAGGGCGACTCACAGGATGTCACCTTGGCGCTGGAGGACACGTACTGCAGGGCGGCCTCTCGCACGGTGATCCCCAAGGTCTCCATTCCCCTCCCACGCTCGCAGCGATTTGCGAAGCTGCGCCCGGCAAAGCCTCCCGCCGGGGTGACAGCCGCTCCGCTCGATGCTCCAGCGGCGTTGGCGACGACAAACCCAAACCCACGCAGAAGTATAAATACCGACTCAAATACAACAATAGCAACACCAACAACGTGTACGACGAACACGACTACAGCGACAACCAACACAACCACCGTGACCACGGATGAGGATGACAACGACAACCCCAATAATATGGGTGCCACATCCAACGAGGGCGGTGACACGTACTATGAAACTGAGGACACCACGCAAAACACTTCGAATGAGGTCACTTGCAACGGAATACGTGCGGACATTCTAAAGCCGCCGCTAGCTTCCCCACTGTCGGGGTCGGTAACGGTCGCCAGGAAGCCTAAACCAAAGACACGGCGGGATGATAAGTGGACGATTGTGCAGGGGAAGTCAGGGACTGATTTCGCGGCGGCGACATTGCCGAGGAAGTCTGCGTCACTTGCACTCCCCGGTAGGGTGCGGGAAAATGGAGCTGTTGTGCGACTTCCGGGCCAGCAACCGACTGATCTAGGAAGGAGCAAGCAGCAACGTCAGCAGCAGCAACTGCAGCATAGGGAAAAGGAGGACGAAAGCTCTGGAAAAGATGAGGCGATTATTGAGTCCAAGACAAAGCGTCCGCGAGATTTACGCCGTGCGAAAAGTGTCAGCAGCGATGAGGAATTACTGGAGGGTTTGGTGATTGGTGTGACACCCGCTGCTGCAGCAGAAGCGGCAGCAGTGATGGTGCCCTCAGCCAATGGTGGTGCGCCTCCTGCCGCCGTCGAAGGGTCCCTCACACCATTTGCCGTCATGGGGATTCCGCTTGTGGGCATTGCGCAGAGTGAGCAACTTTTGCCCGCCTCGCCAGTGAGCACGCGGCAAAGCAATGCCTACCGAACGTTTCTTCGTTCGTTGGCTGTCTTCGAGACGTCAAACGTGAAGATGCTCCTCTTGCAGCGTGCGCTGCGGCAGTTGCCGGAGGCTGGATGCCATCAATGCCCCGCATTGGTTTGTGCGATTCTGCTCGAGACGAGTGACAGCTGCGTTGACGTGGAGAAGAGCCTGCATACATGTTACAAGGCTCTTCAGCTCGCGGAGGAGGAAAAACTTGAGTTGTTTGAAATGCTTTCTCGTCTCGCCATAACGAGGACCTTTGCGCGCGTCATTGACACCGTGGATGCCCGGGTCAACTTGGCACGCGCGGCAACGATCGCCATTGCCAAGAATGAAAAGCCCGCACTTGGCTGGATTGCGATGCAGATGGGCGTAACCCTCGAAATTACCGGTCTGTTTCCTGAGTCTCTCGCCTGGTACGAGGTGGCGGAGCGTCTTGCCCGGGTTACAGAACAGCCCCAATTGCTGTGCGACATTTACTGCTGCCAGAGTATTGCCTTCTCCGCCGTTGCCGAGACAGAGCGAGCGAATCGGGCCTATGAGGCCTCACGTGCGCTGCTTCCACTCATTCCGCGACACCGTCACCAGCGGCCGTTGCAAAACTATGCCCAGCTAAAATGTCAGTTGGGGGACATGTCAGCCGCCTTGAAGTTGCAGGAGACCGAGCTCGAGATTGCCAAGGAATACGGAGACACGCAGGCGATATCGCGCTGCACGGGCGCCATTGCCTTGACAAAACGCTTTCTCTGCCGCTATGATGAGGCCGCCGAAAACTACATGGAAGAACTCGCTGTATATAACACCCAAGACCCTCGACAGAGGATTGAGTCTCTCACAGGTGCGGCGGTATGCTGGCGACTGGGTGGCCACTTGCATAAAGCGTACGATTATTGCGTGCGGGCACTACGACAAGCACAACTATGCCAAGATTTAACAACCCTTGCGAAGGCGTTGGTGGAGTTAGCTGAGGCCGAGTTAAGCCTAAACATTTTGGACAAGGCAGAACAGCACCTGAAGGAGTCCTTAGCCACTGTCGCGCGTGTAGATGAGACGGAACAAAAACAGTACCTAGTGAAGGCGGCTCTTTGTGAGGTGGAGTGGCGTTGCTGCAGTATTTTGGAGCAGGTGCACTTCCGCAAGGACGATGTATTTGCGGCCCTTCAATACTCAGATCGGTGCCACGTCCCAAACACGGTTCATGTGGCTCGTTTGCTCCTGCGTCAGCAAAGGCGGGCCGGAGTGGTATTAGAGAAAAAAGACGCGGAACTTGTCAGCATAAGTGCCGTTGAAGGACTTTTAAAGACTCCTGCAATGCTGGGATGGCGAATCGTCTGCTACTCGCTTCCCTGGAATGAGGGGTTGGACTTCATGGCGTACGTTCTCGGTCTGGACGAGGACGGGAACCTGACCTGCGTGGGCCTTCCTCTGCGTCTGCGGGAAGAGTTAATTGCTTTGATGTGCACTCCCACTGCCCTTTCAAAGGTCCTGGATGCGCCGATGTACACGGAGGACGGGGTGCGGCTCTACGGTGACACCCCGCTCTGGCCGCAGCTCTACTCAAAGGTCGCGTTTGACTTTTATCAGTCGCCAGCGAATGCGGAGCGTGTGAAGGCACTTGAAACTGATGCACTTTACTGCCTGAAACTTTTACATGAAAGTTTTATTGCGCCCTTAGATACACACCTGGGCGACGCCTCTGGGCTGATGTTTGTGGGCGACGGCGTTTTCAGTCGTCTGCCTTTTCACGCCTTTTACGATGGGCGGCAATACCTCACAGAGCGCTTCTGCACGAGCACGTGTTGCTCCATGGCGCTGCTGTGCACGCACTTTGTCGACGCGATGGCGATGGCGCGGTTGGGGGAGGCGAAGGGGGTCAGGCGATGCACCGTCATCGACGCCGCCGCCCACACGAGCGTGTTGCTGGACGCGTATCTTGCCAAGGCAGCCGCAGCGGGCATCTGCGTGCGTCGCACGGTGATAGACGGGGACGGCACAGGGGGGACGACTGCGGACACGGCGCGCGACGAGCAGCAGGGCGAAGAGGCCAGAAGGGTTGTTGGCGATGCGCAGGGCGACACTGGTGGAGCTGAAAAGGAGGAGGCGCCGTTGGAGGATGCGGATGTCGCCGCGACGCAGCGACTACTTGTTGGCCTGCACCGCCGCGAAAAGGTACGAGGCGTCCGCAACGCCCTCTACCGTGCCGTGCATGAAGAGGCCGCGGTGGGTGGCGTACTTGAGCTGAGGCTGCGGGCGATGCCAGAGGTGCGGGAGGACTACTGCGGCATGTTCTTTGGTGCCTCAAGTGACGTTATTGCGAGCCAGTCAAGCGAAATCGCCAACACATGGGACCTGCGCCCCTACGCACTCGTCGTATGCACCGGGGTTGGGACGTACAGCGGGATGTCCATTCATGAGACTGGCATCCCCGTGTACCGCGCGCTGCAGTACGCGGGGGCGCACCGCATGCTGATGGCGGTCAACAACCGTATACCGAGGAACGATTGCGTCGCGGTGGCGGCGGTAACAGCTGCCATGGGCATCGCGGCGGAGGGGCGCAGCATCGCTGCATGTGTGCGTGACGCATACCTGCAATGCATTACCGACCTCACCCCGCTGGGGGAGTGGGCAGCCTTTTCACTAGTCGGGCTGCCCTGAGCGGGGGGTGGGAGGCGGGGCATGGAACACGTACGCGAATCAAAAACTACGTAGCAAGCAGCAGAAACAACAACAATAACAAAAGGGCCAAAGGGAAGCGGGAAAATTTGGAGGGGACAAGGTTTTTTCATGTTTCTGTGCTTTCACCTTGACACTGACCCCTAAACTATGGCGCCGATATAAGCCGGTGAATATTCACGTGGCACCAAACGCACCCACCCACGCACACTTACAGAAAGACGGAGACTTAACAGGCAAGCTCTCTCTCAAAAAAAAAAAAAACAAAGCATAAAACAGCAAGCAGACAATCAAAGACGAGAAAAAAAAAGAAAAGATTACTCTAAAGGCAAGCAAAACAGGAGGTGATACAGAATAACACACGGGGTCACTTAAGTACGGTCTAGCACGATCTAGTGATGCAGCCACATTTACAGCTGCATAAAAACATTACAAACAAGCCTGCGTTACCCGAAGGGGCGAAATTCTGCGGACTGTTTCGGGAGGTGGGGGGGGGGGGGGAAACAAGTAGGGAGAAACAAGGGTGGGTGGGTGGGTGGGGGGAGGAAAAACAAATACTTTGAAAGCAAAGAAGAAGGAACAGCGACGAACGGTGGAGGAAGGGAAAACGATAAGTGAGAGGCGAAGAAACAAATATGCGCAGGGGAACAATATTAATAATCATCAGTGAAGCGAAGTTTGCGGGGGGAGGGGGGGTGGGGGGATAGAGAGAGGGGGATGGAGCGCCCGAAATTGACGCATGGGGTCATCGATATTCGGCGATGTGATATTTATATTGACATATTTTTACTTAAAAACATATATTTAGTTATTCACCTGTTTATTTTTATATGAACTGGCAAGGGGCGCGATGCAGTGTCAAAAGCAAGCGGACTGGGGGACAAGGAAAAATCCCCCACCTCTCCCTGTTCACATCTTGAAGGAACGTGAGAAACCAAACAAACGGTTGAAGCTTCACGGATGGTCTCCGCCCATAATGTTTCTAAGTTTTTATACTTCTGTTTGCCCGCATCACCGCCGGCGGCCTGTGCAATCAACTGTGGACGTGCGTATTGCTGCCAGGGGGGAGGGCAGCTTCATGGCATGGACGGATTTGTCCGTTTCTTTCTTCTTTTTTGTTTTTCTGCTTGTTTTGCGTTTCTGTTGTGTGTGTGTACTGCTGTTGATGAGAAGAATAAAGGCATTCTCGTTTTTTTTTGTTGCTGTTGTTATTGCAAACATGCCATTTGACGCATTTTGAATGAGGAGGCGCTTTGGCCTGTGCCTGGCGGGGGAGTAGCGCCCCGGGCGGCATGCGGGTAAAGGTGGGGCCCCGCCCGTCCGCATGGGCAGCGGAGGAGTCGAGTTGGAGGCACAGCGTGGTGCGTCCGGCGCACATTTTCCGGTCTCGAGCAACGAGGAACCAAAGGCGGGGAAAATGCCCTCCGTACACGATGGCTGGACGGCAAGGTGATGGAGGAGAGCATCTCCAGCTCAGCTCTTCTTGGCCGCGGACTGGCTGGAGCGTCAGGGGTTTGCCTCCCCTGCAGCATGCCGGTGTCTTCGGTTCTCTAGAACACGTGACACTGTGGAGCCTTCGCTGCGCAGCTTTTTCGCTTTATCAGGGCGAGACTATTGCGAGGTCGCGTGTTCACTGCGAAGGGCATGGTGAAGGCAAAGAAAGCAAAAAACTGCGTTCCTGTGTGAGGGGGAGGATAAAAAGAGAGTTGTTGCGGGTGGGTGCCAGGAGCGGCGAACACCCCTGAGGCTGGACAGATGAAAATGGTGTGCTTTATGTAAACTTTGCGACTACTTGTGAACACGAAAAACTGCTGGACGATGGTGTTTTGGTGTCGCCACTGTGGCCCCTTCACACACATATATTATATATGTATATATGTATATATAATATGTGTATGTGTTTGAACCTGTCTTCCTCCCTTGTCGGCGTTGGCTGTGTGAGTTGGTCCGGTTTTTCGTGCTTGTGTGTAGTGGGGGTGGTTTCCATGTGATGGGTGTCTGTTTTTTCTTTCCCACATCCGTTCATCTGCATGCAGGGACGCTTCATTGTTTTTCACGCACCCATCAAGTAGGACGTAAAATATGGCTCGTGCACGTGCGATTGATACGCGCCTGGAGAAGTTGCTTCCCTCCCTTGAGGAGTACTTCACAAGCGGGTTTCTTACGCGCGAGGAGACGCAGGAGGTTGCGCGGCAGCGGGCACACTGGGAGTACCGTCTTGTCGCAAAACCTCTGCTTCTGTTGGACGTGCAGAATGCCGTGGTGTATGAGCTGGGGCTGGAGAGGCGGATACAGGAGTACTGCAGGACAACGAAGCTGGTGCTACGGCATCGCTGGGCCGTGCTGGAGCGCATTGAGACCATCTACCGCATTGGCATCAAACACATCAAGGATAGGGAGGAGTCAGAACTGCTGCGCAACGAGTTTGTTCAATTCCTAAAGGCGCACAATCGTCACTCCAGTCTTTCGGCGCTCTACGGCGAGCTCATGGTGCGCTACCCGACCCGCAGCTCTCTTTGGGTGGAGGCCGCCCTTTACGAAGGGATCGAGATGGGTAACACCGACAACGGGCGTGCCATTGTGCAGCAGGCCATCCTCACCGCTGGCACGCAGCCGGAGGTGTGGGACGCTGCACTACTCCTGGAACTTCACTTTGCCGATCGCCTACTGCGGGGCCTGGTGGAGGAGGGCGCGAACAAGGCGCCACACGCCTCCGAACACGACATTGTGGAGGAGTTGCGGGCCGAGAACGCGGCTCTGGCCAATGTGGTTGTGGACCTGGCCTTGGTGCGGGCTGTCGTGGGGGAGGCCCTTGAAAGTCCGGCTTGTGGTCCAAGGTTAGTGCGGCTTCTGCTGGAGAGCGCTATGCGGTTTAGTTTTACCAAGTCGGTCGTGCAGGAGCTGATGGCGTCCGCCGCGTCAAAAATGATCTCCACACTAACATCTGGCGATGCGTCCACCGGCAATGCCTCGCACCACTGGAGCGAAGCAGGGCTTTCCCGCTTTGTGCTGGACTTCTTGAGTATTGATGTGCTCATGCTTGACCATGGCGTCACGGGGGATGCCGCATTATTCCTGCGCTCCGGGGGTCGGCTTCGGGCCTCCACGCCTGCCGAACGCACGGCAGCCCTTGTGAAGGCGTTCACCGCGGCTCTGACGCTCGCGCAAACCGAGGGAATGTCCTCGTTTTTGATTTTGGGACGACTGCGGGAGACAGCGATTGCCGAGCTGAAACCGCTGCTGGAGGCGTTGCAGAAGTTAACTTCATTGAGCGGTGTCTCCACCGTGTGCCGTCGTCTTATTTCTGAACAGCACCTTGCTGTAGAGGAGGCGGTGCAGTGTTTGGGCGGGCCAACGGACGCAGCTATGCTGCAGCGGTTGGCAAATGGTGCAGCTGAACGGGTCCAGGCAGTTCTGCAGGGGCTTCAAGAGGCACCCGCAAGTGTTAAAAAAGTCAAACATGAGGAAACAAGCACAAGGAAGAGAATGTGGCGGCTATTGCCTTTTCTGTTGCCTGCTGATCGAAAGGCAGTGGGGACGGCTGTTCCGCGGTCCACGACACGTTGCGCTACTGAGGATGACGTTGAGCAGTTGGTTTTTTCGCAGGGCGATGGGAAGGATGACGCCGCGCTGGAGCACGCCCTGACGTTATTTTTGCGGGAGTTTCACCTTATAGGACATGATGAGGGAATTGAGGGCATCCATCAGCTGCGGTTCGTGATGGCAACGACTCCCATCGTCCTATGGAAGGTGTTCCACCTCCTGGAACTGCGCTGCAAACCGAAAGGGGCATCTGCTCGTGGGCCGTCGTCCGTGAGCCGTGACAGTGACAGTGACAGTGACAGCGACAACGACGGCGACGGCGTTGGGCAGAGGAATCAGGGAAGAACGACCGTGGACGATACAAGTTACGCGTCGGCAGGTCTAAAGTTTCTTGCCAGTGTGCCGCAGGGCCTTCTGGATCCCCGGGCGGAGGAAGAGCGGCTTGAGGGCTGTTGGGGTCTGATGTCTGCTCGCGTGCAAACCTTGACTGGGATGCGGGGTAGTACGACCCGCGCCGATTTCATTGGCTGTCTGCAGCGCAGCAGTAGCGACGCCTGGGTGGAGAGTTTGCGCTCTTTGCTTCGCGTGGCTTGCCTGTGCGAACCGATTCCACGTCGGGCGCACGTTGAGATCGCCATCCCGTTTCTCGAGGCTGTGGCGCTGGAGAGAGGCGGAAAAGACAGCAATGCCGTGCAGGAGGCGCGAGGTGCCCACGAGCGTCTTTTAGGAATGTACGCGCTGTCGAAGCACCCGAGCAGTTTTCCACCGCTCGTGCAGCAGTTACCGCGGCGGGAAGGGACGAGCTGCAGACTTGCACCGGCGGAGATGAATGCCGTCGATTGGGCCAGACTCGTGGTTTTTGAGCGCGACGTGGCGAAGGATTTGCGGCGCGCGAAGGAGGCAGCGGCGCGGGCGCGGCGACTGTCGTTGGCGCCACAGCGGCTTTTGTCGCTCCTCAACGCCTATTAACTTTCAGAGGTCAAAAAAAGAAAAAAAAGAAAAACAAATATATGCATATATATAAAAAGTAACACCCGTGTAAAATGGAGGCGGCTGCGGGCTCTATAACGGCACCCCCCCCCCCTCTTCTTCTTCTCTCCCTTGCGGTGATTCAACCACCACCCACTTGCAGCTGTGGCGAGGGTCGAAAGGCGTGGCCGCTCACGTGTGACAGACTCTCTCTTACACTCTCTTTCTGCTTGTTTCCTTTTTGGCATTTTTTTCATTTGACACTGGTGGAGCGAAGCCCTCTCACAGTGGTCGCTGGATGCTGGCGCGCGACGTCGTACTGTCGCTACGCAGCCCAATCGGGGGAGTGAAGAGGCGGCGCCCGTTCCGATGCACACCCGCGCCGCGCCGCTGTGGTCTCTCGTGTTCCTCGTCATCGCTTCACTTGGAGGCCTCTTTAACGTACGGTGAACCCCATGCGATTGTCGCGGCGTTTCTTCAGTCCGCGCAACGTGAGAAGTGCGGTGCCCTGCAGCGAGTTCTTCGCTGCGACGTCTCGAGGGACGCGCTGCTCTGCGCGTGTGTCGGCATGGTGACGCCGTCAGGCCTGTGGCCGCCCTTCGTAGCGGAGCGGCTGAAGCTGCCTCGCGAGGGGCGAGACACGGAGTTGACTGCGACCTCGTGGCGGGCATTTGCTTTCGCTCTCGTCCGATGCATTCACGCCGCGCAGGGCCATGGCCGTACCACCTCGGCACTTGCACCTCTGTGCGCAACATGTTTAGCTCCATCCCTGCAACTTGGGGAACGTCTTGCCGGACTGTTGTCTGCGTCTCTGGGGAAGTTGCCAACAAGTATAACGACTAGCGCGGCCACTGCTGCCCTTACCGCTGCAGATGTTGCTACTGCATTTGCGACATGCTGTTCTTTGAGTAAAGTGGAGACGGTGAGGAGCGATGCAGCGTGGCTGCGGCTGTGGTCGGGGATGCAGGCCAGACCGGGCAATGCATTGAACCCCGCGTGGGTTCGCTGCCAAGAACTGCATCTTTCTTGTCTTTTCCGAGCCGGCCGGCGTGAGGAGATTGAGGCGGTGCTTCAGAAGAGCACCGAAACTTTACTGATGATGCGTCGCATGTCAGATGCGACCCTCGCAGAGCTTTTTCTTATGGAACCCTTAAGTCCTATGATGCGCAGCCAAATACTTGCAGCCCTTCTAGAGGTGAGCCGCGTGAAGGGCGAGGCTGCATCGGCCCTTTTTCACACGCTTTCGCCCTTTGAACGCGGCCGCATGCTGCCTAGTGTTACTCGAAGCAGTATCCTTTTTGCAAAAGCACTGCGTTGTCTTGTGCTGCAGGCCCGTGATGAGCCCTCGGTGGCGAACTACACACGGGTGCTCCACGACATCCAGGGTCTCTGCCAGGTGTCGAACTCCTACGCGCTCGCGGCCTCGCTGGTCCCCCACGACAGCCCACTTGCTTCGCTCATGACGGCGTCACTGGACGAGCAACGTGCTCGTTTACTGGCCACTTTTGTGGGGGCGGTGGCTGAGGCGACAGAGTTGGCTTGTGACTTCGCTCGCCGCGCCGACAGCGGCAGCGGCAGCGGCACTCATGATGACTGCGTAGAGGCCACACTGCGGGGTTGCGTCAAGGTACTCACGGGGTTATTGACACTTTGTTCAAGCCGCCGTGGCAAGCTTCCTCAGCGAAGGGCGGAGCCAGAGTGGAGGAAGCGGCTGCACCGTGATGCCGCTGTTCGCTCGCATAAGTACGAACTACTTTGCTGTGAGCTGCCACACGCCCTCCTTAGCCGGTGTCTTTCCATGCTTCTCTGCAACGGCTTTGTGTGTTCTGGTGCTGACCTTGGCGGCTGCTTGGTCCCTGCGGACTTTGTCGACCTGCATTTTTATGCGCTTTCCCTTCTCGGTTCACTCTACCAGGCCGTTCGTGTGGCGCAGCAGCAACCCGACGTTTTGCCGATGATTCGTGCGTTGTATCACCGCCGACGAGAGGTGTTTGGCGAGGACGTTTCTCTTCGGACACAGTACGATCCTGGTGCAGCGTCATCTGACTCCAGTCCTGTGCTGTGCGACGCGGCGGTGGTGCAGTACAGGGTAGGCGACGCCGCCGCCGAAACAACTCTAGGCTTCCTGCACGCCCGTTCGACCGTTGCTGCCGGCGGTCCCCTGGTCATTGACAGCAGCTTTGGCGTGTGGCTGTGGAAGGCCTCCGCGAGGGTGGTTTGGTATTAGGGGGTGCCTGTTTGTGTGTGTGTGTGCGGAAGCGTCGTCTATCGCGTGCGCTCCGACGTGGTTTTCTTTTGCGGCGGTTGAGACGGGGGCGAAGGCACGATGCGACACCCCTCCCCCTTTTCTGTATGTTTGGTTCCACCCCTGTTTTATTATTATTATTGTTATGATGTCTCACGACCCGTTGGGTGAAGTTTTGCTGTTGCTGTTACTTTGTTATCTTCTTCTTTTTGCTTCCTCTTCTTTTTTTCTGTGCTGCAGCGACTCCTTAAGCCAACAGCATGAAGCTTAACATCGCCTACCCCCGCAACGGGACCGTCAAGCAGTTCGAGGTCACCGACGAGGTGCTTCGCCGCGTGTCACTCACGGACTACCGCCTCGGCAACGAGGTGGACGGGGCCATTTTCGGCGAGGTGTTCAGTGGCTACACCTTCAAGCTGCAGGGCGGATCCGACAAGGACGGCTTTCCGATGGTGCAGGGCGTTATGGCCCCAAGCCGCGTGTCGCTTCTTGTGAAGCGGGGCGCTGTCGGTTTCAACACCTTTCGTGGGTACAAGGGCGAACGCCGCCGCAAGTCGCTCCGTGGATGTATCCTCGCAAGCGACATTGCGGTGCTGAACGTCGTCATTGTGCGGACCGGTGAGCAACCGATTGAGGGCGTCACCGACGTGTCGGTGCCTCGCCGCCTCGGCCCCAAGCGTGCGAACAAGATCCGCAAGCTGTTCAACCTCTCCCGCGGCGACGACGTGCGCAAGTACGTCATCCGCCGCAAGGTCACGAAGGAGGGCAAAAAGGACCGCTTCAAGGCACCCAAGATTCAGCGCCTCATCACGACAGCCGTGAAGGCACGCCGCGCCAAGAAGGCGAAGGTGGCCATCGAGAAGGTTCGCAAGTCCGCTGAGGAGCGCCGTGAGTACCTGCACCTGGTGGGCACCCGCCGTCGTGCGGCTCGCCAGCGCAACGCGGCCCGCCGCCATGCACACAAGGTCGCGGAGCAGAAGCAAGACGTGGTCGCATTCAAGGCCAAGAAGTAGGCAACTGGAGGACGCTTTTTTGTTTTAGTTTTTTTTCTAAAAAAAAAATTTTTTTGTTTCATGTCCAGCGATTTGTCTTTGTGTTTTTTTGCAAAAAAAACGATCGTTACTGACATTTCATAAAAAAAAAAACCGTCGTTGTGCGGCTGCCCCGAGCGAGGCGTGGGGACTTTCTCTCCCGCCGTGCTGTCTTTTATCTCTGCCTGCGCGGGGATATGAGTCTCTGCATGTATTTGGGCCCTGGTGACATATCTCTTTGCCCTGCGTTCAAGCGCTTTTTGTTTTTGTTTGTTACTTCGTTGGTTGTGTTGTTGCAGCCTCGTTTTGGAGTGTGAAGGTAGAAGAGAACGCGGATGTCATGCCGGGTGTTTGCGCGGAACATGAGTGGTGAAATCTCGGCCGCGTGGCGCGGTGGCGGCTCAGAGGCTAACACAATGGGCGTCAACGTTGTCATGTTTGGTGCCACGGGGATTTTAGGCATGCACGTTTACCATCTTTGCTGCTACCACGGCTTCACCAGCATACTGCCGTTTCGCTTTCGTGCCGGTCTTGCAAGCGGTGTGCGAACGCTGCGCATGGCTGGTGACAGCACCGTTGGGTAGAACTTTGACACAGACTACGAGATCGACAAGGAGTTTGTCGTAAAGTCTATATTAGAGAAGGTGGACAACGTCATCAACGTCGTTGGCGCCTTGCAGGAGGGCCGGCTGTGTACGAGAACAGCCAGTTATGGTTCTCGATGGGGGCGATCAACGTGGAGTGGCCGCGGATGCTGGCGCGCTGGTGCCGGGAGATAAGCATCCTCCTCCTCACCCATATGTCGATGGTCAGCGCGGACCTAAACAGTTCCTCGGAGCTGCTCCGTCAGAAGCGTGAGGCGGAGCTGGCGGTGTTCGAGGAATTTCCCACGGCTACCATTATCCACGGCACAGACCTCTTCGCTGAGAACGACTTCAGCTACTCCAAGTACCTCAAGGCCCAGCGCTTCCTGAAGATCGTTCCGGTCCCAAACCGTGGACAACGCATCCACTAGCCCGTTTTTGCCGGTGACCTAGCAGAGGCTGCGTGCCGCTCCATCCTCCTCGATCATACGGAGGGGCGCATCGCAGAGTTGGGGGGACCGATACGATTCACAACGAACGACTTGCTGCGCTGGTGTTCGGAGTGCAATGGTCAGCTGCACCTTACGTGGCACATGCCGACCTGGATGTGGCGCATTGGGCACGCGTAAAACGAGCGGCTTCCGATGCATCAGGGCTTTGCCTTGGGCACACGGGCACCAGCGTAGAATAAAGGCTGGCTTAATCGCCAGTTTCCTGACAACTGTGCCACTCCGGAGCATGATCCAGACATGTTGGACTGGGAGGATTTTGGCATTCCCCACGAGGATCTTTAAAGAATAGAGGAGAAGTACTTTATTACGTCCACAATGTGGTCGAAGGATGCACCATACCTGGACCTCGCGACGCGTATGTAGCACAGCACTTCCTCCTCCTTAGTGCGTATATCTGCATCGTAGTAGTAGCAGTGTTGGTGGTTGGGGGCAAGCAGCGGGGGAATTGGGGGTTATGACTGGGTGCGGGAAACAAATAATTGGTAGTTGCGTGGGGTGGGGTGGTGCACGACTCCGAGTATTGGTTGAGAGTGTAAAAGTAGTGGGCCTTTGCAGTTATCGTGTTATTTACTGCATGTAGTCATGGGGGAGGTGTCTTTGTTTTCTTTTGTTGCTCCCCCTCTTTATCACCGTCTCTTTTTCTTTTTCTTTCTTGCGTGAAGTTATTCATGCGGACGCGGAGAGGAGCCCGATGGTAGGGGAGCCGTCACGGCCTCCCTTCTTCTTTTTATCCTTCTCTTCCCCGGTGGGTGTTGCCAATCAAAGGCTTCGGCGTCCTTTCGTTGTCCCTTTTTTATTTTGTTTTGTATCTTGTGGCTTTCTAGTCTCTGGTCTTTGGCGAGTGCGCGTGTCTGTGGGTGCGCCACGCAGCGAAAAGAAACAGAGGCAGGGACGAGAAGAAGAAAAAGGGAAAAGGGGGAGAGGCGGGCACCGGAATGCGCTATACGTTGGGGTTGGGAGCGTCGGAGTGCGGTTACCTGAGCGCAGAGGAACTGCGCCTCGTACGGGACAGTTTCATTTACCTGGACACGGACGGCGATGGCGTCGTGCGGCTGCAGGAGCTGAGGGATGCCTTCAGGGATGGCATGTTGGCGATGGAATCGCCAGGCAGCGAGGCACTTGATTTTTCCGCGTATCTGGAGCTCTTTGCCCCGCACATAAACATGGTGAGGCAGCTCGCGGTCAACGTCTCTGTGGACCTCCTGGACGACGAGATGTGCCTTCTGGAGGCGGCCTTTGACAACATGGACACAAACGGTGATGGCGTTATTGACGAGGAGGAACTGTGTGGCGCGCTCACCGAGAGTCTGGGCATGTGCGAGGCCAACCACTCCACTATTTGGTTGACGGGCGTGGTTATGGCGCGCGTTGACCGTGATGCCGACAGAAGGATCACAGCGTCAGACTTTATTCGTGCGCTGCAGGAAGACGGCGGCGTGGTCCCCAGGCAGCTTATCACGCTTTGCTTAAAAACTCAAATGGAGCGAGACCGGTTACAGGCGGCTGCCTCTTGTCGTGGGAGTGGCGTCTTCACTCCTCTTTGCCGCCCTTTCTCTCCCCATGGGGTGTTTCTAGTCTTGCGTGTTGCTGACTCGCTTTTATGCAACGAGGCAATATTGACAGCTGCACAGTTCTGTGCATCCTTTAACGATGGCTTGATAGGTCTGCAGCAGTTGCTATGCAACACCCCGGAGGAGCTGGCGTCGCACTTGTGCTGCAGGGCGCTTCTCTTGTCTCCGCACCCAGGCACCATGGGTGGTATCGACTGTAGACGTTTTTTGGATCTCATTCTGGACGACCCTCGTCGCATGCTCTTGAACGTGCCCTCGCATGCCTGCCGCCTGGAGTCCTCGATGTGTCACCTGGCGGGTCTTTCGTACAACGTCGGGCGTCAGCTTGCGCTGATTTTGTGGTCCCCCGATCTGGACGCGTACACTGTACAGCAGCTGGACGAGTTGCCACAGCGGCTGCGGGACACTTTCCCGGCAATGAAGGGGTCGGCGTTGTGGTCCATCGTCCGGTATTGCACCGCGGCCGCGGCGGTGACGAGCAACGGGACGTTTTCGCTTCGGCAACTGGTGCGCCGACTCACAATCCGCTTCTGCGTGCTGCCTTGCGGGTACACGGGAAAGCTTTGGCGGCGGCTGAGCCCCCAGGAACGGTGCCGCATACGCTTCCTTATGCTCCGCACACCCGTGGAAGACTTCTACACCATGACTCGTAAGCAGCTCTGGGAGCGCGTACGAGCCAGCCTACTCAATTCGGATGAATTTCTGGATCAGGAACCAGTGGCCTCTGCTGTGGCAACATGTCTGGAGTCAATGATCCTTGTGCAGAAGATGCCGCTGGAGAAGGTGCGGCAGACAATTGCGCAGGAGAGTTGGCCGCCGTCGGACGAGTTACCCGGCGAGGACTGCCGGATGGACATCGCTGTGAAGATGATGATGCTTGACTTGGGCCGTGAGGGCCTTTCCGCCGTGACTAACTTGCTTGACCGTCTGAACACGGTCTCTGACGGCATCATCAATGAGAGGCTACTCCTATCGACGCTCCATGGCGTGGTGAGGCGGCTGCGCCCGTGCTGGAGCAACGCACGGGTGAATGGGGCGGTGTTTGATGTCGTCTTGAGCTGTGAGTTGACAGAGGAGGGGGAGTGCGTGAAGTGCAGCGGCCTCTTGGAGCGTCTGCGGCAGGTTCAGTAGTCGCAGCGTAGGCATAAAACTAGAATTCACATACCGTAGCATACAGAGATAGAGAAAGAGAAAGAAAGAGAGAGAGAGAGAAAAAAGGCATAATGGGCCTCTGTGTTTGCCCCCCTCACGCCTCTTGCTGGTGCGAGTGTGAGGCGCAGCTTGTAGTGAGCAAAGCGAAACCGGCAAAGGGCGTAGGGGGAGGGAGAAAAAAGGGGAAATACAAGTAGAGCCGCAGAGTGTTGGACGTATATATCGTCATAGCAGCTTTGAAGTTTTTTTTTTTTTTTTGGTTGCAGCGATGAGTGTGGTCCTCGTCGTCTCGCGTTTTGCAGTGTGTCGGGCCTCCAATTAGAGTGTCTCCTGCAGGGCCGCCACTTGACAGGCGTCGCCAAGCGTGTTCTTCATTTGCTATTATTATTCTTTTTGAATTGTTCAGGCTGCCTCTGTCTCTGCGCCCCCGTTCACATTGTGCAGCTGCGAGAGAGATCCCCCGACCTTAACCACACTTGCAACTCTCTCTCTCTCTCTCTCTCTCTCTTTACATGCGCACAGTACAAGGGAACAACAGAGCAATGCGCTCGTTGGAGGCGGAGCGAACGCCCCTGACTGCACCCATATTATGCCAGATCCGTACTGGGGGAGCAACTGGTAGCCGATTGGTTGGCACCATTCACATCCGCCTCAACTCTTCCTTGGGGGATGTACGGCTGCTGCTGAGAAGTCTCACAAGCAAGGCGCGTGGGGATGCAACTGTCCCGAGCGAGCTGGAGGTACATGGGGCTCCGGTCAACGTGACACAGGAGGAATGGAAGAAAACCATGGTGTACCCCCTGCACCCATTCGACCTCAGTTTGGCGTTTTCATTTGTTAGGGGTGGCGGATCTGTGCCCATCCAGCGGCGGGACGAGGAAAAGCTGCTGCTGGTGGACGTCTTTCCAAAACTGCCGCGTGTGTGGGGCGTGTCTACCGTGGCAGGGTGGGCGATGGAACCGACACCGCCAATGGTGAAGGTTTTGGCGTGCCCAGGGGAGCACCCACCGTCGCGCGACGCACTCGCCGTTGTGTTTATCGCGCAGGGAGAGCCGGGGAGTCTCACGACGGAGGAAGTGATGATCGAACGCCACAGGTTCCAGCAAGGCGCCTATGGGCGCCCGTACCAATTGCAGGAACTTTCTGCGCTGTTAAATCAGTGGAACGGCAACGTGAAGGATTGCTTTGGGCGCACGGTGCTGCACGAGTGCGTTTACCAGGGCCACACGGAGGCTGTGGCCTTTTTGCTTTCTCTTTCCTTTATTCGCGTTAATGAGCAAGATACACAGGGTAAAACACCGTTGCATCTTGCGGTTAGAGGTGGCAATGAGTTTATCGTGGCACGGCTGCTGGAGGCTGGGGCTGACGTGCTGCTCACTGATAACAGTGGCGACACCGCACTTCATGCGGCGTTGCGTCTCCGCAATGACCGTATCGTCGAGTTGCTGTGCAAGCGACTGCGCGCGAAAGGGGTCGAGGCAAAGTGGCTGTGTTGCCTCAAAAACAGTGTAGACATGTCACCTGGGGATCTATTTTCGTTGTACTTCCCAACCTTTTTTCAGCTTTGCGAAGAGGGTGACGTGGTTGCCATCAAATCCCTCTACAACCATTACTTATTTTCACGTGATTCCATAGAGGAGTGTGACAACCTTCTTTGTCAGTCAGTACTTCACGTGGCCGCTGCCCATGGGCATAGAAGCGTCCTTGAGTTCCTTTTAGATGAACTGAAGCTGGGAAGTTTGGCGCAGAATCGCATGCTCAACGCCCGGTTGCAAACCCCCTTGCATCTGGCGGCTGAGGGAGGTCACCTGTCGGTGGTCAGCTTCCTTCATGAGCGGTTCCCATGGTGGATTTCTCTACAGGACGTCACCGGCGCTACCCCGCTTGTGGCAGCCTTGAGGCGTAACAGGCGGAAACACTCAACCACCGTGGTGGAGTATCTCATTTCGGCTTTGCCATCCGGCTCTGCCGCGACAAACGCATGTGACAATAGTGGGATGGGCGCACTACATCTGCTGTGCGAGTTGGGGGTGACGCGTGCCGCCAATGCCCTCATCGTCGATCACGGCGCCGACGTTACGTTGTCGCACACATGCAGCAATACGTCTTTGAGATATCTAGTAACAACACGTGGGTCGCCACGACTATCAAGGCACCTTGCGAAGGCGTCAAAAAGACAGGTAATAAAGGAGCAACAAGGGCTAACGCCGCTTCTCTGCACCCTTCGCGGGAGGCGCGTCCACGTGAGTACAGTGGAGATGCTGCTGTCGCACGGGGCCGGGACGCGAGCGGATGAGGTGGTTGAGCTGCTGTTTTACCTCGTCACAAAGGGGCACTACAAGTTGGCGGACCGTGCGGTTGCGGCTTTGATGCGGAACGTGGTAGCTTCGAACGAGCTTCTCTGCCGTTTTTGTGCGGTCAAGCACAGCGTTGGTATTCGGTGGTGTGTTGAACGGGGCTGCTGTGGTCTAAACTCTCTTGATGGCGGTTGCCCGTTGCTACTGAGCTCTGCGTTGGGCGATGCCGGGGCGGTGGGCTTCTTGCTCTCGTCTGGGGCCGATCCAAACGTTGCCCCAGCTGGAACGTCGCCGCTGTTAGTGGCTATACACGGTGGACACCACGCCGTCTTGGAGCGTCTGGTGAGAGCTGGCGCGAGGCTTTCGGCTGTGGATGGTTCCTGGACTGCGCTACGTGCCGCCGCTGAAAAAGGCGCCGAGTCCGTTGTTCGTGCCCTGCTGGGACTCCATGTAATTTCCCCCTTGGAGGTGTCCCAGGCCTTGGTTCACACAATGGAGGGTGTGCGTGGGCGACGGAGTATGACTTGCGAACGGGCATGTGTGGCTCTCGCAGGGGGTCTCGATCTTTCCTCACGTGACATCACGCACCCTACGGAGCTTCTGCATCTCGCAGCAAGCCGTTCCCTTTTTACCGTTGTCCGGGCGCTGGTGGGCAGCCTGTGCGCTTTGCCAGCAGCGACGCTCCGGGAGATTGTGAATGCCTCCCCGCCACCGCCCACGCGGCCGTTTGTGCTCATCGAACCGACGATGGCCCCGGTGCAGGCGAAGGCTCTCCGTCCTCTGTCAGCGAACGGCCGACGGGCTCTGTACACCCCACCAAAGCCTTTTAAGCGTCTGGTCGTTCGACGCCGGGGTACTGGGGTGTTGTTTCACCGTCTGCGTCTTCGTGATGTGCTGAGCTACTGTGCTGAGGCCAATGAAGGCGAACTGCTTGAAAGTCTTCTATTTGATGTGGGGCTGAAGCCATGGGAGGGTCCGGATTACCGTGGCTGGAATGCTGCAGATTATGCGGCTGAAAAGCAGCTAAGGGACGCCCTTCGCATGCTACTTGTTGTCGGTGTGGCTCCGTTGCGTCGCCACGCTGTGTGCTGCGGTGCAACACTGGGGGCTCTCTGCCGCTCCATAGCGACTGTGGATGGGAGGGTGGGTGAGGCGGGCGTGTTGTCGTCAGTTCTTTGCAATTTGGCGGCCGCGCGGGAGAAGACGTTGGTGCGACAGATTTTAATAGATACATGTAGATTTCACGATGTGCCGGACCTGAGCGGTGCGGGGGCCTGGTTGGATGAACTAATCCTCCGCTGTGTTTGCACGCGTAGCCTGGATATACTGGAAGTGTTGAAAAACGAGTTCCAGGTACCGCTGAAGCAACGGCTGGGTCGCTCGGTACAGCCGTTGCTGTGGGCTGTGGCGTGTCGTGAGGCAGACTTGGTCGCGTACCTCATTCTTCACGGAGCACCTGTCGACTTGGTGGGTGTCATTCCTGCAGTGGGCGGCTGCGACCGGCGTGTGCTGAGGTTGGAGAGGCGCGAGGTATCTCCCTTGTGGTTGGCGGCGCACTTCACTGACGTTGCGATTATGGAACTTTTGCTTTCGGCTGGAAACTTGTTGCCAGGGTGGTGCACAGACTCGGCAGAGTTCTGCCGGGATGCGCTCAAGGCGCTTGTCGATGGAGCCCCGTGCAGACCCTCAGCGTCTCAGGACGCGTTGATTGCCAAAGGTGTAGCGGTGCTGGCTCGGGCCGGGCACGAGTGCACGTCGCCGAGCATCATGCGAGTGGCTGCGAGAAAGGGGCTGCTGCAGACTGTGGAGCGTCTGATAGAGTGCTACGGCCTACGTCCGCTGACGGAGGATATCGCTTCCAATGGGGTCTGCTCGCTGCACTACTTCGTTTCTAGGCTGGCGCTGTGTGAGGTGCTGCGCTCCACGCTGCTGCTTGTGGCTGACGTTGACTCCGTTACGGCGGAGGCCAGCCGGCAACTCCTGCGGACGATACGGGCGACTAACTTTACAGTGAATCCAGTGGGCTATGCGCTTAGAGCGGGCTGTGCGGCGGGGGCAATGCTCCTCCTCAGCCTGGGGCTATGCGGGAGCGGCGAGAAGGACGAGGGAAGTAATCCCAAAATTTCCCGCCTCATACGTTTCTCTGCCGCAAGGCGTGCGGCGCAAGGGAAGGAGGGCTACACGGTTCTGCATGCGGCAGTGGAGCTGCAGGAGTATGAACTTACCCGCACGCTTCTGAGTGAGCGTGTCATTCTTCAGTACGTTGAAAAACCATCTATTGAGGTAAACCACATTGTTACAACACCCTCTGTTGTCTCGCTTATGAATTTCTACTTTGATGAGGACCACCAACGCCGTTTGTTATCGTTGGCGGTGCCAACACACACGAGAATTTTTCCATGCGATTTGCCTTACCTTGTTTTTGCCCCATCTTTCTCTGAGGAGGCTTTCCGGGACATTGTGCGGCTCTCCGCCTCAGGCGGCGGCCTTGAGCAGGCGTTGGACTTGCAACATGGCGGTTTACCCGCGAACTTTGTGCGGCAGCTTGTGATGCAGCACAGGCATTCCTTCTACTTTGATAACCGATCCTTTGCACTTGCGGCACTGACGCCGATGGGTTGGGCTGTGGCGGCAGGAAGTCTCCCATGGGTACGATTGCTGGTCTACAGTGGTGTGTCAACCACAAACTGCCACTCCACCGTTGCCGGGATATCGCGCAGGCATGCCTCACCGCGGCCTCCGCGTTCTATGCCACCACCGCGCAGAAAGGTAACGGTACGGGCTGTGGTGAGGAGGCACACCTGTCGTAAGGAGGACACATATCCCGTGACCTTCACAGAGGTACGCTACCAGGTGAGCCCAATTCTGCTTTGCATGGCAGTTATTGTGGAGACTGCCGTCTCCGGTGATGCTGAGGGGCTGTTGCGGCAGTCGCAGGTTATGCGGTTTCTGCTTGGCTCCGAGCAGTGTCTTGGGCGGGCGGAGGTCAACCTACTCGCCATTGCTCTGGCGAAGCTGATGCTCTGGGACCTGCTGGAGGCGCTTGTAGCGGCGGCGGCGAGGATGATGACGAGCGATCCCACGGAAGGGCGCTTCTTCACCAGCGTTGAGGAGGTGGAGGTGCCGCCCATCATTAAGCATGCGGTAGGAACCGCACGTCACGTCATGCATGTAGCAGCCCGTTGTGCTCCGAGGGAAATTATCATGCTTGTCGCGAATCATTCTCCGCGTGCTGAGATTGAAGGCTCATGTGACGCCAGAGGAAGGACAGCTCTGTTTCACGCCATGCACCACCCCCGTCGATTGGCGCTTGGTGTCTTGATGGGTTTGCGGATTCCTACGAATCGACTGTGCTGCAAGACACTGGGGCGCACACCTCTGATGGTTGCGTGTCAGCGCGGCCCGTTGTCGCCTGTTGTGGCGCTTCTAAAGAAGCTGGAAATAAACAGCACGGACCGTGAAGGTAACACGCCGCTGTTGTTGGCCGCCGCTGCAGGCCAGATGGAGATTGTGGAACACCTCCTTGCGAATGGGGCGGATGCATCTGTGAGGAATCGTAGAGGGATGACAGCTGTCATGGTGGCAGCCTTTGCTGGTCATGACCACATCGCGGTTCCTTTGGCGGAAAATTTCTCCAGACTAGAGGACTTTTTCTCCCCGCAGACGACGTTGTTGCACTGCGCCGCTGTGGGTGGTTGCCACCGCGTGGCGTCAGCGTTGGTAGGCATGGTTGAGAAGATCGATCCCCTGGCTGAAGACGGTAATGGTGACACGGCTGTTTACTTGGCCTATGCCTTTGGCAACGCCCGGGTGCTTCGGGTGCTGTTGAGTGCCGCCTCGAGCAAAGGTGTGGAACCTTCCTCGTCGTTGCATTTGGAGCGTCAGATATTTGCCTGCGATTCTGCGCTGCCGCGCTACGGCTGGCTTAGAGGGGTGCTGCAGGTGGGCGAGGCTCTGCTTGAGGAAACCCGGCAACGCTCCTTTTGTCGATTCGCCATGCGACCTGGTGAGATGACGTATGGTACCGCGACGAGTTTTAGGTGGGCTTGCACATCGTTGCTTCTCTGGTGTGTGCGCAATAGCAATGTCGTGGGCATCCGGGTCTTGGGGGACATGAACGTTGCAGATGACTGTGGGGCTCTTCACAAGGCTGCCGAGCGGGGGCACTTGGACGTGGTGGAGCTCCTGTTGAAGCTGGAAATGAGCGACCCCAACAGTCTTAATTGCGCAGGCCAGTTACCGTTCGAAGTGGCCGCGGTGCATCAGCGTGTGGCCTGCGCTTCGCTGCTCCTTGCACGCACAAGACTTGACTTGCTACAAAGAAGGACCCCGGCTGTGGGTGGGGTGGAAAGTGTCCTTCACCGCATTGCCTCGACTGGGTCTGCAGAGACCCTGGTTGCATTGGTGGAGGCGTTTCGGCGGGAAAGCAACTCGGACTGGCGTGTGGTCGCGTCTCAACTCCTCGATGCCCTGGACACCCCTGATCCAGCCGGGATGACGGCATTTGAAGCTGCTGTGGCGATGGGGAACCCCGCTGGGGTGCTTCGCGTGGCCCAAGTGCTTCAGCAACTTGCGTTGGCATCAACCCGAACGAACGCCCTGAGTATTTCAAACTCGTTTCTTATGCAGCTTCCTGGCCTGTCGCCTGCCGTGCGAGTGCTTCTATACGACGTGTTTGGCGTTGCAGAGGTAGCCATGTGCGTCGGGTTTGAACAGGGTGGGAGGCATGTGGGACGATTGGCCTTTGCCGACGTGCGACTGATTGGTGCAAACACTTTGAGGGAGTCTGCCTTTTGTGCTGCTGCTATGGCTGCAGCGTTCACGCTGGAGCACGAGATATCTGTTGTGTCCTCTTTGCTGCGGGGACTCCCCTTCCGGATACGGTATAATCCGCGCTCGCTGGAGTCGCGGAGTGCGGATCAGCAGGTGCAGTTTCTGCAGTGGCTGGCATCCTCACTTGTTCTTTCAAACTACGAGGTCTGGGACGAAGACGACACTTTTGACGCGGTGGAGCTGGAGCTTGTGCTGCATCGCGCGGAGGAGTTTGTTGCTCTATCGAACAGGTGCCTGCGGCATTCTGTGTACGTGGATTCCTGTCGACTTCTGACCCCACCCCTGCAGGCGAAGTTTCAGTTTACGGCTAGGCGGGAGGCGGCGCGGCTGCAGGGCGTGGCTGAAGAGCGATGCCGCGCGCTAACACATAAACTGCAGCAGCTTCCGTATCCTGCCGCGTCAATGGGACGTGTCGCGGTGGAGTGGGGTGATGGCAAGGGCGGGATGAGCGTGGAGGCTATCACGCGTCTCATTGATGACGGTCTGGCGAAGCTTGAGTTGTTTCTCGACGGGAAACTGAAGGACATCCTCGCTGGCGTCGCCATGGCGGACATCCTTGCGGTGACTGCGGCGACAGGCGACGCTATGCGTGGACTGGACATACGTTTTTGTTACACCTGCGAGCCCGTGTCAAGGCGCCAGGGCACTTCTTCGGTGGGCAGGATTGTCCTTCTGTTCAACGATGACACGCTGCAGGACGTGGATCACATGCTGCAGGCCGTGCTGTACAAGCAAGTTCTGGCGGACGTGAACCTCGTGGGTGTGAGTTTCATCCGGGACGCGTTTCTGGTGGATGTCCGACGCCGTGTTGCGGCGTTAATGGCCACAGATGAGACGACGAACTGGAGGTTGGAGGTTGAGGGTGGCGTCACTCTGGACGAACTCCCGCTGCATCTGCTGGAGGCTGCGATGACCGACGCAGCTGAGGCTCTTGTGTCGTTGGTGATGGATCCGTCGACAAACATGCAGGCGTTCTGCTCCTCACGAATTGTGAGCGACATTTTGACACGGAACCTACGCTCTGTGGTTGTCCTCTTTGCGCCGAGGCGGCGCCCCGCAGCCAACTTTTTGGAGGGGACTTTGTTGCTGTGCCTCAGTCGCCAGCTTGCACCTACACGTTGTGAGATCTACGAGGGACTCCGCCGTGGGGCTCTGGATGACGAGATTGAGCGCCTGCGTGGGGAGTTGCCCCGCGTCGTCGCCGCGGTGAGAGAACGTCTCCAGATATATCTTCCGGCGGCAACATTTGTGCTGGACTCTGCCTCGTTGCTTGAGAAGCAGGATGACGAGTACGTTGTGTCTGCGCTGAGTCTTTTGTGCCATAACTGTGGCGCTCTTGTCTTGCAGCCTCTCCTCGATGGTGTTTCCATTGGCTGCGGCACCGGCTTGGGGGCTGTGGTGCGTCGCCACGTGCGCCAACTCGTCCTGGTGGTGGAGTTGTACGGAAGAGGCTCATGCGTACTGTACGACAACGGTAGCTTTGTCTACAACTGTCCTCTGTACTGTCTGGGGCGAGGCGTGTATGCAACCTCACCGTGGTATTTGCTTTCCGCTCAGCAAATTGCATCGATGCTGTTGCAGCAGCTGGCTGTGGTGGATTCCAGCGTTGTGGGGCTCATCAACATGACGAAGCCCGTCGCGTGTTGGTCGCAGGCACACGGTGTCTGCACCCGACTGCTGACTGCCGGCTGCCGGCGCCACGCCGTGCGGATGACGACACGCAACCTCTTAAACCTTCGATTGGATCACGGCGTCAATGAGGCCAGCCTCACCTTCGTCGGGAAATGGCGCGCCGTGACTGTCAATGAGGCTACTGGATGGGTGCACTTCACGGCACCCACTAAATCCGGGTATTTTGACCAACAAATTTTCATGGGTGGTCAGCCGATATTTAACTCCCCTCTGCGTATTCGAGTAAAGCCGCTCCCGGCGCATCTGCCGCGTACAAAAGTGCTCTCGAAGTTCAACACTGTCATTGTGGGGCGACCGTTTGGCGTTGCGCTGCAGCTCCGAGACAGGTACGGAAACCGAATAGAGGCACCGGAGCCAATCAAGGTTTCATTGGCGCCGGGCGGAGACGCAAGGCTGCTGTCGTGGAGTCGCCCTCATGTGGACATTGTCAATGTGGAAGCTGTGGTGACGGAGGCATGTGATAGCTGCACAGTGCCCATTCATCTGTGTGCCATGGCGAACCATAGTTTTACGTTGCTTTTCAAGGTGGAGAGCGTCAGCCGGCAAACATATCGTCAGATTTGCCTACTACGCCGCGGATACACGTTGGACTTGGGAAAGGGCTCCGCAACGCCAACCACAACAGAGACGGTGAAGGCTGGGAAGTATGATCGCGCAAAGTACTTTTTCAGAAGAGCGGTCCGCGACGCGGAGCGACGCCGCCTCGCACGGGACGCCAAGTTGATCGGTGGTCTCTCGACACGTGTGTTTCCCCCGCGGCGACCGACGGGCAAATTTCCAAAGTGGCAGCAGAACGACAGCAGACGTCCGTGCGAGTAGACTGACATGTGGGGCGAGCGCGGGGTCTGGGGTAGGTGGAGAAAGATAAAGCATTAGAGAAAAAAAAATAATAAAAAAAAACGAGCTGGAATGGACGTGGCCCGATTGAGAGATTTTGGCGCCGCGGTGAATTTTTTTTGTTTTTGTTTCGCCGACGTGGTGGGAGGGTGATGGAAAAAAAGAGAGGGGAGATTGGGGGGCAGTTGTGTGTCTTTTTTTTTTTTTTTTGTATTCTTTTGGCTTTTCGTCTCTGTCGTCTGTGCGTGTGTTTGGGTAGAAGCCAGAAAGGATGGTGAAGCCGGTCGTCCCGAAGAGCGTCGTGAAGAAGCGCACGAAGAAGTTCACGCGCCACAAGTGCGAGGCCTTCCCGCAGCTGAGCAGCAGCTGGCGCAAGCCCCGGGGTGAGGACTCGCCGGTGCGCCGCCGCTACAAGGGACAGAAGGCCATGCCCAACAAGGGCTACGGTAGCGACCGCAAGACGAAGTACATCACGCCATCGGGATTCAAGAACTTCCCCATTAACAACGTGAAGGACCTCTACATGCTGCTCATGCAGAACCGCAAGTACGCAGGCGTCATCTCCCACACTGTGGGTGCCAAGTCGCGCAAGGCTATTGTGCGCAAGGCTCATGAACTGGATGTACGTCTCATCAACGGAAACGCCAAGCTGCGGAAGGTTCCTCAGTAAGAGGAAGGGATATGGATGCCGGGGGAAGGTGCGAATTTTTCACTCCTTCTGTCTGTGCTTTTTGTTTTTTGTTTTTGATGATTTTTCTGATTCCTACTCACTCACTTTCCCTCTTCCTTAATGTCGTGCCTGCTGTTGCCCTTCTCCTGATGCAGCTTGAGGGAGGGGGCAAACACGTTATTGGGTTGCAAGCCCCCTCTCGTAGTGTTGTCTCCTTCTATCGGTCTCTCTCCCTGTCTGTCGTTAGCGTAGTGATGGAACAGTGTGTTGCCCTTGTAGATTACGAGGCAAGTGATCCTGACGAGATTAGTTTCCGGCGTGGCGACGTCATTGCGGTGACGGCCAAGGGAAGCATCTCTGGCTTTTGGGAGGGGTTTGTGGTTGCGCCGGGCCGTGGGCAGGGGACGGCGAAGGAGTCCCGCGGCCTTTTCCCCAACTGCTTTGTCACGTCTAACCTGTGTCCGCGGGAGATGCCCACCTTCTGCGACAGGGCTCTCTGTCTGTACGACTACACGGCGAGGGATGCGTCCGAGATGGAATTACGAGAGGGAGATCTTCTCCGACTGGTTCGCCCCAGCGCGTCGCTCGGGTGGTGGTTTGGCGTCAAGGAAAGCGAGGCGGAGCGCACAGGGAGCGAAGTTGCCTCCGCGGGTAGAATCCCGGTGGAACCGCGCCTGTTGCCGAGCAACTTTGTGACGTGCGACATTGTTCGCGCCTCCCATTCCTTTGAGGCGCGGCAGAAGCACGAGTTGTGGTTTGAGGTCGGCGACGTTATTCAGGTGCATCGCAGGTGGAATGATGGGTGGTGGGAGGGGACGCTGCGGGGTCGTCGAGGTGTATTCCCGAGCAACTACACCGTTCCCAACGTGGCCACCACCACCCCTCCCTTCTTTTGCAACACCTGCAAGACCGTGCTCGTCGATGAGCCACCGCGCTGTGTGACGTGCGCTAACAGGGAGGATGTGACTCGCTGCATGCTTGCGGCCCTGGACGACTACGCCTTGGGAAAGTTGAGTGGGCTAGATCTCTTTGCGTACGTGGACGTTGGGGTAGAAGGAGTTTGTGGAAAAGGAGTGGACACTGCCGATGCGTGAGCGGTGTGTTTTGAGTTGCTGTTCTCCATAGGCAGCGCGTTTCTCTCTTTAAGCTGCCTTTTTTTTTTTGGGGTTTCCACACACACACACACAAACAAGCAAACACAGTTTTTCTCTCTTTCTTGCTCGCTCTATTTGCGTTTGCAGCTTTCTTTTTGTTCCTTTTTGCCTCCTGTTGCGCGTGGTAGGGTGGCGTGAGGGAACCTTGGGCTCTTGTATATATATACAAATATATATATTTCCGTCAGTATGCCGCCAAAGAAGGGTCTCACCGCGTCTGCTGTCTACAACCTGCCTCACGAACGGCAAGTGGAACTCTTGTCGGAGGCGCTTCTTCGGGAGTATATGCATAAACGGAAATTTACCGAGACGCTAAAGACGTTTGATGTGGAGCATCCTCGCGATGCGGACACCATTGCCTCACGGGCGCTCATGTCAGATATGATGGCACTTGGCCCCGAGATGCAGCGGACGCTGAAGGATGACGGGGTTGAAACGATCGTAGAGATGCTGTGCCTTCTGCGCGTGCGGCGGCGACTTGAACTGGATGAGCTGAAGCGACGGGCCCTGCTTGAGGTGCCACAGACGCCTGAGAGGCTGAGGAAGCACAGCAAAGAGAGTAAAAAGACGTCAGGAAAGCCACCTTACGATGATCTGTTGCATGAGAAGCGGTCCACACGACGGCGAGGGGGTGCTAGTAAGGAGCAGAGGCGTGCAGATAGCAGCTTTAGTAGCAACGGGAGTAGTAGTAGTAGCCGTGTTAGCAGTAGTGGAGGGGGTGAAGACGACATTTACCGTAGCAATAAGAGGGTAATTTATAACAGGCGGAGCAACATTGACATTAGTAGTGAAAGTGAGTCAGAGGGTGAGCGAGTGGGGCAGGGTGGATGGATAAATAAGGAAACGGGGACCACTCTGGGTAAAGGGGTTTCTCACGCAATCATGGAGTTGGTATGCGGTGGAAATTCCCTTTCCTCATCGTTTGTTGAGCTTGGTTTTGTGTTTGGGGAGGAGGTGGAGTATGGCCTTCTCCAGGAGCATAGAGGTCCGGAGGGCATCGTGGCTGTGGTCCAGGCCTTTATTTGTGCATACTTTTTTAGAGGCGGATACATCGATGTCAAGCGGCATCAGCAGCAGTGTCTTCTGAAGGCTCTTGCGACGTTGCTTTTCATTGCACAACCTAATCCACGTCGGGTTTGTCTCGCGGATGGATCCGTAACGACAAAGTCTGCCGAGGCGGACATGGCGCGTTTGCGCGTCCTTCGGAATTTTGCGACCAGACAGCAGGTTGAGGACTCGCTGCTTTTCCTCTTGGAGAGCTGGACGCAGCCCGGAGGATCAGGCGTCTTCTGCTTTCTTCTCTCTGTGCTATTGTCGCGTGGACTCAAACGAGTCTCCGCTGCTGTGGGGCGTACAGCGGCGTTGATTGACCGTGAGGGGCGCTGCTCGACAAGCCTGACGAGGCTGCTGCTGCTTGGAGAGGCAGACGCCGTCTCTCCCGATGACGTGCTAGAAAACCTGATGCTGGATGAGGGCAAGGGACGGCTGAGCTGCGGCTACGTCTCAAGTGGCCCCGACGACACGTTGTTAGACGACGAAGGAGCGAAGACCCCGCAGCACCCCGTTTGGGTGGTGCACCACAACGGACGTTTTGTGGTGCTCTTTTTAAAGAAGGACGATCGTGCGCAGTTTGAGCAGCGGAAAAAACTGGGAATGGCCACCTCCGACGTTTTTTTCTACGAGCCTTCCGCAGCTCCGCGAGGCGAGGCGTTTCTCACGGTTTCTCTTAATGCTGCAGCTGGCAAAGGGCGAGTGAAGGAACAGCTTCCTTCCTTTCTCTACGCTGCCGTCCGCAAGATTCCACTCTGGCGCGATGGAGACATCGACTGGAACGGCTTTGAGCCCACGTTCTAAGTTCTACTGCCCTCCACTCATTTGATTGATGTTGTGATTTCTGTAGATTTTTTTTTTTGTTTATTGGATTTGTTTTTTTCTTGTCGTTCTGTTTCCTTGTCGTTCTTCTTCTTTTTTTCACTCTCGCTTCCTCTTCCCCTCCTGTGTGTGTGTGTGTGTGTGGCGCCGTTGCTGCACTGACACGCTGAGTGGGTTGCATTTGGAGAACTCAGCCACATCTGCTACATGTGGTCATTTCATCTTTTTCTTGCCTCCTTGGGGGCAATAGAGGCGCTTGCAAGGGATATGCCGCCAGATGAGGTCAAATGAATCAGTGAGGGGTCTGCTTCGATTTCCCTCCCCTGCCTCATTTATGTATTGTGTGCTTTTTTTCCTCTTATTTGCTATTGTTTCCAACAGTGCCGTATTGAGGTGAAGCATGAGTGCAGTTCCTTGGCTGTGTTCTCTCTCCGTAAAATATTCCTGCTACTGGTACTACGACGACTGCCGATGTTGCCCTTCACGAAGGAGGTGGGGGCGCCGTGTACCTGCTCGGCCAAGCGGATACCTTCTTTACTGCCGTCCTCTTTCTTTTCTTTGTAGGAATAAGAGAAATAAGGCCGCATCTAGGCGTGGTGCTCAAGGGCGGAAAAAAGAAGGGGAATTAAAAAAAAAAAGGTGGGTGAGGAGGGAGTAAGTATTGTGTGTGCTCCGTAACGGGAAGATTCCACGCATCGCACTCAGGGAATTGGGAGCAACATGCTTGGCTCGAGCGAGCTTGGCCCCAGGGAGCCGATTAACGGCAATATCACCCCTACTGAGCAGCGCGAGCCAGTTTCGGGCGGCGTGTACAGCCCTTTCTGCAACTGGTGGACCTTTGATATACGACACACGCTTGAGTTGGTTCAGTTGGACGACTTGGCCAATGGGGTGTCTGAAGACGATGTTTTTAGACGCGCGGCAGAGCTCGGCAACAACAAGATTACCATTGCCGGTGCACCGAGTCCCCTTTGGATTTTCTGCAGACAGTTCATGAACAGCATTACTATCATTTTGACTATTGTGATTGTGATCAGCGCCATTTCCGATGACTGGGCGGAGTTTGGCGTGGTGTTGTTCATTCTGATATTTAACGCCTTATTGGGGTTTTACCATGAGTACAGGGCGGAGAAATCGCTTCACAGTTTGAAGGAAATGACGGTGGGCAGCGCGAAGGTCCTCCGCGATGGGTCGGTGGAGGTTATTTTTATCGACGAAGTTGTTGTGGGTGACGTCATCATTTTGGAACAGGGCGCTTCGGTACCAGCGGATTGCCGCCTCGTGGAGAGCAGCGGGTTGGAGGTGGATGAGGCACTCCTCACAGGCGAGGCGGTGCCGGTGGTGAAGCACATTGCCGCTATCCCCGATCCAGACGGCCTGTGTGCGTTGGGTGACCGCAAAAATATGGTGTACCGCAACACGATGGTCACGCAGGGCCACGGGAAGGCGGTTGTGGTCGCCGCTGGCGCACACACAGAGATCGGGAAACTCGCGGAGCGCCTTGGGGAAGGCTCAGGCACGGAGAAGACGGAACTTATGAAGACGCTGGATTATATGATGTATTTACTCTTTGGCTGCTGCATCGTGCTCGTCGTTGTTGTGTTCGCTGCGAATAAGTTTAAGTACCACCAAAGCACCCTGTCGTACGCGACAGCGGTCGCCATTGCCATCCTTCCCGAGTCTATGGTGGCGGTGGTCACTGTGTCTATGACGGTTTCCGTCAAGCGCATGGCGAAGCAGAAGTGCATTGTGCGCAGGTTGGCGGTGCTGGAGGTGCTCGGTAACGTTACAGACATCTGCTCCGACAAGACTGGGACGCTGACAGAGAACAAAATGGCGGTCAAAAATATCATTGTCGGAAGAAATGATGAACTCTTCGTTACGGGAGCCCCAGATGAGAGATATGGAATATTTATGCGCGGTGGAGAGACGCCGGTGCACATGGTGGAAGTCTACGCGACCGATAAACTGCTATATGAATTTATGCGCTGCGCAGCCCTTTGTGGTACGACTGTCCTGAAGGTCAATGCAGAGGATGCAGACCGCCTTTGTGGCACTGGAAACCCAACAGAGGTGGCGATTCAGGTGATGTCGTGGAAGGCTGAGCTTGACAGAGCTCAACTGGAAAGTGAGGGATGGGAGTGTATTGCGGAATACCCGTTTGACTCCAAAATCAAGCGGATGACGACGGTGTGGCACAACAAGATTACAGATAGCTTGTACATGTGCACAAAAGGTGCCCCCGAGCGTATTCTTGATCTTTGCTCCACCATTGTTTCGCGGGCGGGGAAGCATGTGGCCTTGACAGAATCGGATCGTCAAACGATAGACAAAAACATTAGGAAGTTGGCGTCGGAGGGGCTCCGTACAATCTGTCTCTCCACGCGACCATGCACCTTGGAGCAATTTTCAATCCCCGCTGAGGAAACCTTCCTGGCCACCCACGCCCGCGAGGTGATTGAGCAGGACCTCTCGTTTCTTGGAATTGTTGGGATTTGCGACCCTCCACGCGCGGAATCGCTCCCTTCAGTCATTGCCTGCCAGCACGCCGGGGTTGTGGTGCGTATGTTGACTGGCGACCATATAACCACCGCGGGATGCATTGCCGTCATGCTGAATATCATCAACAAAACAGACCTTGGTAACAATATGAAGTTGCTGAGCGGTCCTGAGTTTGATAGAACCGAAATGGAAGCCATTGCTGAATGGGATGATCTTCCACTCGTTGTTGGGCGGTGCTCGCCGGAGTCCAAGGTGAAGATGATTGAGTGCCTGCACAAGCGCAAGCGGGTGGTAGCGATGACAGGAGACGGGTTCAACGATTCGCCAAGTATTAAGATTGCCGATGTTGGCTGTGCAATGGGGTCTGGCACGGACGTCACTAAAGGTGTTGCGGATATTATTATCACGGACGACAATTTTTCTACCATTGTGAAGGCGGTGACGGAGGGCCGGCGCATCTCACAGAACATAAGGAAGTTTGTGGTGCATCTGCTTTCCAGTAACGTTGCAGAGGTGATTGCACTCATCTGCGGTCTTCCCATCCGCAGTGAGGGGGTTTCTTTGTTTGTGTTGTCGCCCATCGAGATTTTATGGCTAAATATGTTTACTTCCGGCCCTCCCGCAATAGGACTGTCGTTAGACACCGCAGCCGCCGACGTGCTTCTCGTGCCTCCGAACACGGCAGGTCTTTTCACCTTTGAACTGGTCTCTGACACGGTGGTGTACGGGTTTTGGCTCGGCCTTTGCTCTCTGTCCGGGTTTGTTTTTATTGTGTACGGCGTGCATGACGGTCCGTCCGGCACCAACTGCAACTCGCACAACGGGGTTGGATGCCAAGATGTTTGGCGCGCGCGTGCCACGACCTTTGGAATACTTTACTTTGGTTTATTGCTGCACGCGTACACCGTTCGCCACACGCGACAGTCCATATTTTTGATGAAGTGGTTCGACAATGTCGTGATTTACAGCTCCGTGGGTGTTGCGGCTGCTTTATTCATTCCTATTCTGTACGTCGACGTCGTGGCGCACAACGTCTTTGTGCACGACATGCTAACGTGGCACTGGGCTGTCATTGGTGTGCTTTTGGTATTTTTCATGGCTATGTGTGAGCTGTATAAAGTCCTGAAGAACTGCTTCTTCCCGATGAAGCGGGTGTCGGTGCGCCCGGAGGAGGACGTGGAGGAGGAGTACCGTCTCTTCGCCATCTCGAACGCGGACAACAGAGACGTTGAGAGCATTGCTGAGGAGCAACTGCGTATGTCTTTTGCATCCATCAATGGAAGCGCTACTAGCATTGGAACGCATCACGGGAAGAAGGAAAGATACAGAAGGCAGCGCTAGAGAAACCACTACGGTGGGGGGCATGCTTTCTTTTTTTTCTTTTTTCTTTTTTTTAGCTTCCCTCTTTATTTTTATTTTTTTTGGTGCGGAACGTTTGTGTAACTTCCTCCCCCCCTTCTAGTGTGCGTACGGCACACACACACATATGCATATGTGCGTGTGTGGGGGCGTGCCTGCTTAACTGGGGGCATCTGCGCATGATGGCTGTTGCAATGAATATACGTAATGTATACACGCGGCGCTGCGGGAAGTGAGCTGCATGTGGGGTCCTTCGCGTGCGACAGGCAGAAGGGCACGTCGCTCTGGTGAAGCCAGCTGTAGCTAAACACGAAAATAGAGGAACGATGAGACTAACAATATGTACACACACACACACGAAAATAAGAAAAAAGTGTACTGATATTACAATATAAAATATACAATGTACAGTATATATATATATATATATATATATATATATATGTTGTGTGC
>NW_021705835.1:0-8464 GCF_003719475.1 Trypanosoma rangeli
ACCGTGAAAGCCCAAACCTTTTTTCTCTTTGTTTTTTTTTCTGTTTCGTCTATGTATGAGTGGAGAGGGGAAAAGGAAGGTGGGAGGGAAAGGCGGGGTGCCGCACGCAGAGCCCTGCGGCAACGTGGCCCTGCACTGTACGGCCGTATGAGCAGCGTGAATGGGAAGCCACGGCGAGGCGAAGAGAGAGAGATAAATACATGTACATATAAACCAAATCAAACGGCAAATGGTAGCAGCACCCGCACCGGATGGTTTCTATCCTATTCTCAATTCGTTTTCGTGCCGCAACCTCACATCTATGCCGAAAACGGAGAAAAGGAGGGTGGTGCATGCCTGCATGGCAAGAACACGGTAGTGCTGCAGTCACGCACAAACACACAAACGCATACACACGTGCATGCATGCCATACACACACGTATTTCACATAAAGAGAGAGAAAAAAGGAACCTACACGACACACCTCGGCGCACAAACGCACAAGAGCGTACCCCCACTCACTAAGCACGTATGCACCTCCTATGCACGCCTTCTTCTTCCCATTTTGTCTGTCAGTGTCATGCCGCCCGCCCGTCACCCCCGTCCGCAGTAACGGTATGCGCGTATTACCGTAAAAAAGGAAGTTGGCAGCAGCGGCGCAGGGAATGAAAAAAAAAAAGCAGCGACAACAAAACGAGCATGGCAAACTCCCACCTATACACCACTTTTGTTTGCTTGCGTGGGTGTGTGGGTAGAAGCAAAAGCAAAGCATTTTTTTTTTCATTTATTTTGCCGCCGTGTTTTATCACGCAACCTTTGAAGCCTCTTTTTCTTCCCTCTCCTCGGCGTGGGAGCTGATGCCTCTCATGGTTCCCTCTCGACTGGCCGGCGTGTGGGTGCGGCACCAAGCTATTTCATATTTTGTTGATGTTGTTGTTGTTGTTTTGTTTTCTCCTTCGTTGTGCCTGTTTTACCCCTGGCAGTTTGCACTGCGTAAATGCCACCTCCGCCGCCGCCACACACGCACAAATACACGAACACACCAATACACACTCATGCGGTGAAATGCCGTCTACATACACACACAGTGGCCGAGAAAGCGACGCGCCGAGACGCTTGAACGCACCTGTCAAATACAAATACGTTTCGGAAGGATGCGTGGGAAAAGGGGGGAGGAAAAAACTTACACAGTGCAAGCAAGGAAGAAGAGCGGGAGAATGGAAGAGGAGGAGGAGGAAAGAAGGGGCAGGTATATATATATATATTACTTATAATACGCCGCTCCACACAGACAGCATCGTTTGCGCGTGCAGTGTTACGCAGCTCCTACAAACACCTTCTTTCTTCGTCCCACAGTGGGTTCGCTCCCTCACATGAACGTTACACCCACCCACCCCTCACTGGCCCTTAGTCTTGTTCTTCTTGTTCCTCTAGCTTTGGCTCCTTCATACATAAACATTTCCACGCCTCACCCACCACCCTCCTTCGCCTGTCACCACAACACGCATGTCCTCGCCTCACGGTTGTATATTTTTGGGTGGCCCGACGGCGGCGACGATGCGGTGGCATAGCAAATGAAGCTTTTCGTTATTTCTTTGTGGCTATTCATCCTCCAAGTGCGACGGCGGCGCCGCACCCGTCCTGAGAACGTTTTGGTAGTAATTGTACTTGGGGTCGTCGGTGCAGCGCTTGAGAACGTCCATGACGGGGCCCAGGCACATCTCAAAGTGGCGGCGGTTTAGCTTTGCCGTGATAACGTGCGAGGTGGCGACGACGTCGGCGACGATGCGGTGATTGTTGAGGAACTCCAACTCGCCAATGTGGTCACCCTGAGTGAAGTCACACACCTTCGTCGGCTCCCCATCCGCGTTGCGGCCAATCACTTCCACGGTGCCCTCCATGATGATGTACAGCCACTCCCCCTCCTCGCCGTAGTGGATAATGTAGTCGCCGGGGTTAAACTCGTCAGTGCTGAGAGCGTCGGCGAGTTGCAGCTTCTCGTAGCTGTCAAGGCCGCTGAGGAATGGCACATTCGTGAGGAACTGGATGTATGTCTCACGGCGACGAATGGCGGTGCCCATCACCAAGTTGCGGTACGTTTCACGGTCAAGGACCCACGCAATAAGCTCGTCGGTGCACACCTTCACGGTGGCGACCGCCGGGGTGTCGTACATGAGTTCAAGCTCCCCCACCGCCGTGCCCTCCGTCTTCAGGTAGACCTTTTGCCCCTCCTTTATGATATCGGCGTGGCCGGACTGAATGATGTAAAGCTTGTTGCACGTCGTCTGCCCCACCTCCATGATGCAATCACCGTACTTGAAGGTGGCCCGCTGCATGGCGCCCGCCACCGTCTTGAGGTCCTTCGTGTTGAGAAACGAGAAGAGGACGTTGTGGGTGAGGAGCCGAACGATGAGATTCATCTCCTCCTCGCTCTTCTCAAAGTACGGGGGCTTGAAGAGTTTGGCCTTCTCTGGGTCAATACCCTCGCTGCGCACGGTGCGGCGGCGGTTCTTGCCGCCCCCAATCGTTGTCAGGTCAGCCGGGACTTGCTTCGGCACCCACACAGGGCCCTCTCCAAAGGCGCATTCTTCCTCCGGCCCGTCCGTCGCCTGCGCCTCCCACAGCGTGATGGTGTTCTTCTCGCACTGCTGCGTGATACGCTTGCGCAGATCAAAGTCCACACGGGTCTCGCTGAGCTCCACGCGGCAGATGCGGCGGTTAACCTGCGTGAGAACGAGCAGCTTACGGCCCGCGTAGTTGGAGATGGAGTTGTTGCTGATGTCGAGTGCGTTGGCGGTGGGGTGCACCTTGAACACCTCCACAATGCGGTCCACCGTGTCGTTCCCCCTAACGCTGTCCTCGCTGAGGTCCGTGTTGTACAGCTTCTGGTTCGAGCAGTTCAGGAAACGAAACGACGGCAGACGCTCAATGAGGCTAAGCACGGCGAGGATGCCGCGGTTGCCAATGTAGTTGTTGCTGAGGTCAATTTCCTCGATCTCGCTTGGCGTGGGGTTGCTGCGGAAAAAATCAATCAGCACGGTGTTTGGTTGTTTCACCCTCTCCTTGCGGCAGGCCTCGAGAAAGAGGCTAAGCGTGTTTTCCTCAGTCATTGCGCTCTCTCCTTGGCGACTCCCTCACTCACACACACACACTCGCGCTCGGCGTTTGTTTTTGTTCTTGTTGTTTTCCCCCTTTTCTTTTCTTTTCGGTACTTGTCTTTGCTGTGGACGTGAGGGGGCAACCTACCTCCTTTCTCTTAGGCTCACTCTGCAGTTGGGCGGAGGCGCAGGTATGATCGACGACCACGCGTCGTTGTGGAGACACACGAAGCACCAGAAGCAGAAGAAGATAGAGCAAAGACACAGGCAGTGAGTCCGCCACGTACACACACAGGCAGTGGGGACATATATATAAACGGGGTCGGTAGTAACACAGCTCACAAACAGGACGGCGCTAAAAGAATGCCTCCTCGTCGCCTCAGTAGTGAAAGAGGGCGGAGTTGTACGGGTGACGGCCGTTTGCACCACGGCACCAAAATCGCTGGTCGAAGCTACCCGGCCGACGCTCTTCCCGTGATATGTCGCGTTTAAACAGCAGCACCGAGCCAATGAACTCCGACGGCGGCGGCACGAACCCTAGCGAACCACCGCTGCGGTCACTGCTGCTGCTGCCGCCGCCGCTGGTGGCGTGGCGGTGGGGATGGTTGTTGGCGCTCTCATTTGCTGCCGTCCTTCGACGTGAGCAGGCTGCGGGGACCGCAATGGAGGGCGTTGTGCGGGCGTAAAAGCAGCGTTCATCGTTGAAGACGAAAAACCGCAGGTCCTCCTCGTGGATGTAGAAGCCCCCCGCCATGACCCTCGCGTGGAGGAGGGTAAACGGCACGGTGGCAGACTCGTCGGCATCGTCTCCGGCCACATTTTCCGGCGCGGCCCCCGTGTCGCCGGTTTGCATCAGCGCCTCCGTCACGCGTCGCCGCCAGAACGCCAGCAGCAGCGCCTGCCCATGTGGGGAGAAGGGGCGCGAGATGGCCCCGCCACGCCTGCCGCACGCCGCCTCGCACCCACAGAGGCGCTGGCGCAGCTCTGTCAGGCGGTAGGCGACGTCCAGCATGAAGACAGCAATGCCCTGTTGCTGAAACATCGGCAGCGTGATGATGCAGGAGAGGCAATGATCCGGGCAGTGTTTGATGCGGCTGAAGTACCCCACCACGACGTCGCCGTCCCAGTGGGCCTCGTCAAAGTGGGCCGCCTCGCGCCGAAACGCCTCCTCCTCCATATCCCCAAGAACGTACGGCAGCGAGGCCCGCGGCAGGGTGACAACAAAGAATTCGTAGATGTCCACGTCGCTCTCCAGCTGCTTGCTCTCGATAAACGCCTTGCCGAGAAGCGACAGGCAGCGGCCGTAGTGAAGCTGCTTGGCGCCGTCTACGCAGTACACACGCCGGCCGCTGTCGGTATCGTCGTAAAGCAGCGTACCGGGCGGACGGCGGCAGCGGCAGTAGCCGCCGAGGAGATGCTCCTGCAGGTGCCGTTGCGACACAAACGGCGACATGCAGCGGTGACACACCGAAACGGAGTAGCAGAGGTGACGCTCTGGCATCTGAATGTACTGCAGGGCAGCGAAGGGGCTCTGAAACCACGGCCGTGTCGCGTAGCAGAGGTAGAGCACCTCACACGGAGAGTCATCCTGCTCCATCGTCGTGCGCCACTCCCGCTGAACCGGCACCAACGCCTCCTCGTCAATTTTATACAAAAATATCTCGTCGTACCAGCCGTCAAAGGTGTACTTGAAGCCGCAGGCGGAGTTGAGAGCGTGTGTCCCTACGGAGAGCTCCTCCTTGCGCTCACGCCGCGCATGCATGAGGCCGCCGCTCCTCTCCGCTGCCACCCCACTGAAGGGGCGCTCTACGCGAAGAGTGTAAAAGTAGTAAAGTGCACGGCCGGGGTCGTCCAGGTGCCGCCGCTCGCCCACTACGACGCCAACAACAGTCGCGCACGGGGCACTTTGCTTCGCCGGGGACGCATCCCACGTCGAGACGTCCAGGCGGCATTTTTGCCCGACACGCATTGCGATGGCAGTGAGAGCAACAAAAAGGGGGAATCACCGTCCTCCTCCACACACACACACAGGCAGGTCCCGAAACAGAGCAGACTTGTCTATCAACACCTACGGCGGGGCAACGACAGCGAAGAGAGGAGGCAGTCAAACCGGGCCGACGATATATGTTGGTGATGGCAATAATATATTTTATTCTTGGAAGAGGAACAGATACATAGCATACGCATCCAAAAAAAAAAAAGGGGGGTGGGGGGGAGAAGGAAGAGAGAGAGAGAGAGAGAGTGGTCCACATTAAAGCGATTTGCTGGGGCCAAGTGAGGGAGACAAGCAGGGCTGCAACACACACCCCATCGGGTGCTCGGCAGCGTACTTGCATGGATGGATGGATGGATGTGTGTGCGTGTGTAGCCTTGGGCTGTCGAGTGCCGTACGATGCACTACGCCGTCTCTCCAAGCAGCTGCGCCACGCAACGCGTCTGTGGGTCACCCGCGCCGTACAAGCGCGTTCGTATCTCTAACACGTTGCGCAGCAACACCGCGGCGCGACGCTTGTGGCCCAACTCCGCCGCAATCACCCCCTGCGCCAATATAGCCGAGGCGTAGAGTGGGTGCCGCGGGCCAATGTAGCGCCGCCGCGTTGCCGCCACGGCTTCCATCAACCGCAGCGCTGCCTGCAGCTTCGCCCCGCCCATCAAACGGTACAGCATCGCCACGTGCTCCATCGTGAGGGCGAGTTTCATGTCAGTTACGCCTGCCGCGTCCGTGTAGCGCACGCGGATCTGCATGGAGCGCATGTACGCCGTAAGGGCGTCTGTGTAGCGACCGACAAGCTCGCAGCAGACGCCGCTGTTGTGCAGCACTTCCGCAAGTAGCAGTCTCGCCGCGCTTCCGACGTTGTCCTCCAGTCGCCGCTCTACTGCCTGAAGGAGGTCGTACGCGCGCCCCACCTCCGCTGCGGCGCCGCCCTGCAGGCGGTAGCGCTCCAGCAAAATAATTGCCCTGTTCAGCCGCGCCGTGGCTGCGCCGAGGTGTGCAGCGCCGAGGTGCTCCTCCACGAAGCAGCAGCACGTCGTGACTAACCGCTCCGCCTCTGCGAAGTCCTCCGCGGCGCAGTAAATGTTTGACAGAAGGAGCAGCGCCTCAGCGAAGGACTCCTCGTTGCGCGGCTCCGCGGCATGAAGCGCCTCCTCCGCAAGTTCTCTCGCGCGCGACAAATCGCCGGCCTCGTAGAGGCCCACGCCCGTGCGGAGCAGCGCCGCCACGTCTGTCGCCGGCATCGCCTCGCCGCAACTAAAGCTACCGGCCATAGAGAAGACAAACCGTGCAGCGCAGAATAAGTGGGCATGCAGAGAGAGAGAGAGAGAGAGAGAGGAGAGCACGGCGGGACGACTAACAGAAGCGGCCGGCACACACACACACACAGACGCGAAGAAGAAAAAAATCGCAAAAAAAAAGGCAGTAGTAGTAGTAATAATAATAATAAACATGCCTGTGGCCCGCGACTCATTCTCATAGCTGAGATGCGTGGGCAATATAAACAGGCACACTAGCCGAGTCCCTTCTCCGCGGCGTCGTTTTCTCACCTTCGTTTTCCCTCCTTGCCAAAAACCACGCAACACCAACAACAGCCCACAAGGGGAAAAAACACATACACACACACACACACACACAGAGAGAGAGAGAGAGAGAAAGGGGGAAAAAACAGTCCGCTTAGCTGCAGCAGTTCGGTCGCTTTAAATTCGTGTTTGGCTGGCGGCCCCCGACCACACCGCCCTCTCGCACGGTATTCTGGTTGTTTGCAGCCACCAGTTGCCGGGCTATCTTCTCGAATACTTCACGCACCCCAGCACCGTCCCTGGCGCTTGACTCGGTGAAAATCAAGTCCAACTCCCTCGAGTACGCCGCGGCCTCCTCCGTGCTCACGTTGCGCCGCCCTGCCAGGTCGCTTTTGTTGCCTACGAGGGTAATAATCGTCTCGGGCGAGTTGGCCGCAAGCTCCCGCACCCAGTGCTTCGCCCGCTCAAAGGTCTCGTACAGCGGCAGCTCGTAGACGACGAGAGCCGCCGCGGCGCCGCGGTAGTACATGGAAGCGAGACTTTTGTAGCGTTCCTGCCCCGCGGTGTCCCAGATGTCGAAGTTAACGGTGACGTCGTCCACAGGGAACGAGTAGCGGAAGAAGGAGGCGCCGACAGTTGAGTTTTGGTTTTCGTTCCACTCGTCCTTCACGAGGCGCTGCACGAGTGATGTCTTCCCCACCCCGCTGTCCCCGAGCAGCACCACCTTATATTTTTTTGTGAAGGCGGGGATGGACGTCATCCCCCCCCCACCCACCCACCCACCTCTCCCTTTTGCGTAACGGCTTTCTCGTGCTGCGCACCGCCCGCCGGTTCTCGATATTTCTTCGCTCTTGCTTGCTTGACCTCTCCGCCGCCACGCCGCGGTGCACAGCGGGGGCAGATAGCACCCAGCAGCCACAAAGAGACAACAGGAAAGAAATACAACTTACATCCTTCCCTGCAGGCAGACGCAAAACACGCCACTCGGCAAATGGTGTGGAGAGGAGGCCCATCAGAAGAAACACAACAACAACAAGAGCAAAAACACAAGCACACACACACACGCATGCACGCACGCACTTCGATACAATACCCCCGGGACGCTGGCTTTGAGTTCAGCACCCCCGTTCTCCGAGCGCCTCCAGCGCCTGCGCTGCGAGGAGGTCAACGGCATGATGCGGCAGCCCGTGGCGACGCACAAACGCTGCCGCCGCCTCATCCACGTCGTCCCCGTCGCGCAGCACCAGACGGTCCACGCGGCCGCCGCCCATGTCAACGTTAATCACGGCACGGGGCACCGACGCCGTTGCGGAGGTGGCCGACACACCCAATGCCCTCGGGGCACCGTCTGCTTCACGAAGGAATGGCAAGTAGGTTTGCGGCGCCTGCGCGGCGACGGTCTCCGCGTGCAGCTGCAGCGCGGACATCGCCTTCGCCCGCAGTTCGCGCGCGATAGCCCCTACCGCTTCCACCGCCGACGACTCACCGCGTCGTTCCGCCTCCAGCAGCCTCTGCCGTTGCGCGTTGAGCTCCGCGCGCCGCAGCGCACTCTGCACGCGTTGCTGCTCCCAGATTCGTGCCCGATGCACGTCCCGCTCCGCTCCGCGCAGTGCGTCCTCGGTGAGCGGCACGTCCGTGTAGAGGCCACCAAACGCCAATACGCGGCTCTCCGCGGCCTGCAGCAGCACCTCCCGAAGGTCCGCAGCGGCGTTGGTGCACATCGCCACGGCAACAACTCTGCCTGCGCCGCGCAGATGCAGTGCGGCGTGGTCACAGCCACGGAGTCAAAGGAACTAGGAAATAAAACAAGAGGAGGAAAAAAGTAACGTGCGGTAAAGGAGGCCACGAGCGACGCTGCAAAAAGAAAGCC